>NC_086449.1:386054962-386358144 GCF_028390025.1 Pseudophryne corroboree
ATAGAACATATTTAAAATTATATATACAGTTTTACTGTAATAAGTTCAACCATAATCCTCCTCCCCTTCACCCAACTGCTTGATTTTTATAGGTGACTTCCAGCTGCCTAGTGGGCAGTGCAGTGTGATTTCTCTGTGAAACTCTGCCAGCATGGACCCCTGGATTGGACCAAACTATGGGGTAAATGTATGAAGCAGTGATAAGAGAGGAGAAGTGAGCCAGTGGAGAAGTTGCCCATGGCAACCAATCAGCATTAAAGTAACATTTATAATTTGCATACTATAAAATTATACAGGGCAACTGTTTGGATGCCATGGGCAGCTTCTCCACTGGCTCACTTCTCCTCTCTTATCACTGCTTCATACATTTACCACTATATCTTGACCACCAGACCGCCACACTCCTATCCTGTGTGAGTACCTGCATTTATATTACCAGTCTTGTATTGTGAGTGACAAGTCTCCTCTTGAGCTATAGTGCATTCTGAAATTAGCCCATACTGCTACATGCTAAAAACCTTTTTTTCCAACTTCCAGCTGTCAACTGCTCCTGCTGTCATCAGCTGATCCAAGCATTCTGGGGGAGATGTACTAAGCAGTGAAAAGAGTAAAGAAGTGAGCCAGCGAAGAAGTTGCCCATGGAAACCAATCAGCTGCTCAGTATAATTTTTATAGTATGCAAATGTTACTTCAATGCTGATTGGTTGCCATGGGCAACTTCTCCACTGGATCACTTCTCCGCTCTTATCACTGCTTAGTACATCTCCTCCTCTGTTACTAGGCTTTTTCTGACAGTCCAACCCAAGCCTGTTAGGGGTGAATCTTATGACTGGATATTGTTTACAATCATGATTACTGTATGTTACAATGGCTGTTTTCAATGCAAGTCAATGACCCTGGTGTTACATAAACAAAAAAAGGATGATGTACTTCTCTCTTGAATTAACTATTAAGGACTTAATAACATTACTGAAAAAAAAGAATACCCACTACCATTAGCTCCAGAATTGATGGTAAATTGAAGGTGGCATCTGTATTTACTAAGATTACTTTGAAAAATGCTTACAATTTTATAAGCAATTGCCTAGGTGATGAGTGGCACCCATATGCTTTTAGTATCCATATGGGGCTGAGTTCTTGCTTATGCCATTTGTGTTAAGCAACAATCCTGCTGTGTTTCAAGATTTGATCAATGAGGCTTCTGAAGTTTGTAAGTAGACTAATACAGACAAATGAATATCAAATAGATACATACACTTTGGGATCCTTGAACAAAGTCTAAAAGTGTAATAGGGCATTCCAGAGCTTAGGAGCTGACAGGGAGAATTCCTGAATGTGAGAGTGGGAAGTGGTGGTCAGTATGCTGGGAGCTATTAACAGAACAGAGAGAGCATGATAGAGTATGTGAGGGAGTGAGGATGGAGATGTACAGTAGGTAGGTGTGGTGAGGTAAGTCAGAGATGTTTGCTTAGTCATATAAGGAGCCAGTGGAGTGAAATGCAAAGATGGGCACCAGAGGTAGAGCAACAAGAGAGGAAAATAAGGTGAGCGGCAGTTGAGGATATCCTGGAGAGGTGAAAGGGAGTTTATAAGACCAAAGAATAGCAGATTCCAGTAATCAATGTGGGAAATGATGATAGCAAGAAGAAGAACAACATTTGTAGCTCTAAGGGTGAGAAATGAACTAATTCTTGTAGTATTGGGGAGGTGTAAATGGTAGAATTGTGAAAGGAACTGTGTGTGTGAGGGGAATTGCAGACTTAGGGGGTTATTCAGAGTTTGTCATAGATTTTTCTAATGCAGCAAAATCTGCGGCCATACTACTCTCATGTGGGGGCCGCCCAGCACAGGTCAAGGCCACCCAGCATGTGTGGCACCGCCCCACAATGCTAACACAATGCAATTGCAAACACAGCATGGCTGCGTATGCAGAGGTCCAGCGCGATGTTTCCACTCACCATGTTTCCACCTGCGTTTCTTGCTCTCCCACCAAACACACATCGCCTGTCAATCATGATATGATCGCAACCTTCTAGGATATGGTCACATCGTGATAGCCTGCGCATGATGTGCGTTCCTCCAACCTGAATGAGGGCCTATATCCTTGCACTACCTCCCCACACTACACCACTACATTTCTTCCCCACACTGCATTTCCTCACTATATCAACATCCCCAAACTACTTCCCCACACTAAATCACTATGCTACCTACTCCCACTACATCCCTGCAGTATATCACTATGCTACCTCCCCACATTACATTTCCACACTATACCTCCCACACTACATCACTATGCTACCTCCCTACACTACCTCCCCACTACATCTCCACACTATTTCACTGCACTACCTCCCCAGACTACATTTCCGCACTAGATCTACCTTCCCACACCAAATTACTGCATTACCTTCCCACACCACAATACTGTGCTACCTTATGGGCCGGATTAAGGTTTGTGGGGGGCCTCTGGGCAACAAACCTATGGGGCCTTTAACAATATGAGAAGAGGAGGAGGATGCAAGGCTGCAATGCTTGCCTTCAGTGCATGATTGGCTGGGATCAAGCTGGAGGAGTGCAGGCATCCTTATTCCAGTAGGGGACAGCTCCAACAGGGTATGCCAGGGTCAAGGGAGCGACTGACATCCTCGGACCCGAGCAGTAAGCTGCACAGTAAAGTGGCCACTGCTAACTGTAGTTGGCTAGAAGTCACCGCTGGCAGCTTTCAGTGGGGAGTCAGCCAGGTATCTCAGGATTCTGCTGGAGTGCCGCTGTTAAACTGTAGTAGGTCAGTGGTCACTGCTGGGAGCAATCTGAGTTCACCACACAGGTGCCAGTGGCGTCCTCTGGGTACAGGTAATTTCACACACATCACCACTTGCTGCTGTGAACAATCAGTGGTCACAGTCTGGAGCCGTGGTAGATGCACGGGGATGGATTGGGATGGAAAACCAGCCCGCAAAATGTATGGAAGCAGCCCTGTGGACTGATAAGGGGGTGGGGTCAGTTGTTGGGGAATGGGACCCCTCGTCATACGGCCTGATTGTACGTCATTGTGGCCTTCCTTGTGTCTTTTGCTGCAGTTGTGGGTGAGCAGCCCCCCCATCTCCCCCCGCACGCTCAGCACAGATCGCGCTGTGCTGAGCGGCAAGAGAGATGTGTGCTGAGCGGTTCGCTCAGCATACATCTCTCCCCGCATCGGCCCGTCTATATGGGCCTTAAGTGTGCAGACAAGTGGTTACACAGATTTGCTCAAAACAGTACCACAAGGTGCCAGCAGCTCTATAGGACTCAATACCATGACAGTCTCTAAGACACACACAGTCTTGCTAGATGTCATCATATAATGAGAGCACGGAATTGAGTGACCTCCCCTGCCACCCTGCTTATATTCCAACCAGGACCACCTTCTCACATTATTGTACTACCACCCCACACTACATTACTGTGTTGTCTCCCCACATTACATTACTTCATTACCTCCCTACACATTACTGCACTATGGGCATAATTCAAGGTTGAATACAAAAGCAAAATCTTCCTCTAACGAGCAAAGCCATGTGCAGTGCAGGTGGAGCAGATATAACATATGCAGAGAGAGTTAGATTTGGGTGGGGTGTGTTCAAACTGAAATCTAAATTACAGTGTAAAAATAAAGCAGCCAGTATTTACCCTGCACAGAAACAATATAACAAACCCAATTCTCTTTCTGGCACAGGGCATCAAAAAGTCTAGTTACTGCTCTATGGGGGTCATTAAGAGTCGATCATAGCTGTGCTAAATTTAACACAGCTACGATCATTCACACTGACATGCAGGGGGACGCCCCGCATGTCAGTGCCACCCCCCCACCCCCCCCGCAGAAGTGCAAAGGCATCGCACACTTCAGTGGCGATCGCTAGTTTATCTGTGTACATACTGCATAGCTACAGTTCAAATGTTTGCAGGTTATGTGGATAAGGGAGTTGGGGTAGATGAGAGTTGGACTAATCAGAGCAGTGTATTATATTCAAAAGTCTTTCACATACTAGGAGGGCGGCCAGATATGAGGGTCCTATTAGACTATGTACATGACACATATATATGTCACAGATGGATTTGCATTCACACTCACAGTACACAGATTACACAGGTTTAATACATTTGAGACATGAACTGCGGCTCCCATACAGCCAAGGTTCCCAGCACTTGCATAGCTTGGACATTCTACTTTGCACCTTGGTTTAGACAAATAATGAACTTTTTAATATACCAGTAACCACACATACAATTCTACACTTCAATGGCTACAATATTCGGCTCCTTAAGAGAGTACTCAGAGTAATACACGTAGAGGGACCAACTTTTAACCCGCTGCCCTTTACACTGCAGGGGTAACCCGTATAGACTTGTTTTTAAGCAACATTTTTAATCTGAATCATGTCCAGACAGTGGGGGTCATTCCGAGTTGATCGCTCGCTGCCGTTTTTCACAGCATAGCGATCAGGCTAAAAACCGGCAGTTCTGCGCATGCGTATGGGCCGCAGGGCGCACGCGCCAAGTAATTTCACACAAAACTAAGCAATTTTACAAAGGGGCGAGCGACGCTTTTCAGTCGCTCTGCTGATCGGTGTGTGATTGACAGGAAGTGGGTGTTTCTGGGCGGAAACTGAGCGTTTTCTGGGAGTGTGCTAAAAAACGCAGGCGTGTCAGGATAAAACACAGGAGTGGCTGGGGAAATGGGGGAGTGGCTGGCCGAGCGCAGGGCATGTTTGTGATGTCAAAGCAGGAACTAAACGGACTGAGGTGATCGCAATCTAGGAGTAGGTCTGGAGCTACTCAGAAACTGCAGGAAAAGATTTTCGAGCAGTTCTGCTAATCTTTCGTTCGCTATTCTGATATGCTAAGTTACACTCCCAGAGGGCAGCGGCCTAGCGTTTGCAATGCTGCTAAAAGCAGCTAGCGAGCAATCAACTCGAAATGAGGGCCAATATCACCCCAGCTCCTGATCCGCATTATGGGCTAGATGCATCATCGCTTGGAAAGTGATAAAATGGAGAGTGAAAAGTACCAGCCAATCAGGTCCTAACTACCATCTCACAGGCGCGAGGTGTCAGGCGCAGGGCGTCTGTGTAGTCATGACAACCCGGCACCGGGTTGGTGTGCACCGGAGCCGGGACCAGGAGACGGGATCTCGGGTGGCGTAGGGCACTTTGGCGGGCTTCTTTGGGTATAACGGTAAGGTTGTTTGTATGTGTTATACTGTTGATCACCTTGACAAAGGGGCGTGCCAGCCCCGAAACGTTGGTACGGTGTTATTTTTAATACACATTGCTTTGTGGTAAGACTCTGAGTGCCGCTATGATTTTCATTTCTCTTTACTAAATACTACCCTGGAGGCAACGAAGCAGCTACTCACCATAGTTTGGAGTGCCGGTCCATACACTACTGGTATATATATATAAAATGTCCATACACCCTGACAAGACAAATGTTTGACATATTCTGCACTGCTATTGTCCTCAATAATTACTTATTTTAGGCTTGGATAGACTAGCTGCAGTGATCAGCAATGCTTTTATTATGGTGGTGGATGCCAATGTAACAGTGCAAAATAAGAAAAGTACAGGCTGTTTGGGCATGCTGGTACTTGTAGAACTAGAAGTACCAGCCTGCCCAGAGCTGACTGAAATCTGGCGTATCCTTGGTTATAAACCCAGCTCCTCCCTATGCACATATTTAGAATATGCTAATTTGATATTCAACAAATTCTAGGCAAAACATAAATAGGATGCATTCCCTGGTACGGTTGCACTAATTACCTTGACGAATAGGCTCTAAAGCATACCTGGTCAATGCTGGTAATACTCACATCCAGTCATATAAGTATCCTTTTGACTAATATGCCTTACTGCTATTGAGATTCCAATACATAATACCATTATGTTGGGTGAAGGAGTGTTCCGGTATGAATGGTCGACAATGTTAATGTCGACACTCATTAGGTCGACCACTATTGTCCAACATTAACATGGTTGACATGGACTTATGGTCGACACGTGAAAATGGTTGGCACATGGAAGGCCGACACATGAAAAGATCGACATGAGGTTTTTTACTTTTTTTGTGTCGTTTTCTGCGTAAAGTGACGGGGAACCCCTATTGGTGCACCCCCCCCCCTCCAGGTTTGGGCAAGGTGCCTCGCTCCGCTACCGCTGCGCTGGGCACAGGTTACCATTCCCAATTGTAGTCCACGTAGATCGGAAAGTATGAAAACGTCCCAAAAAAGCAAAAAATATGAAAAAATCATGTTGACCTTTTCATGTGTCGACCATTTTCATGTGTCGACCATTTGTCCATGTTGACCATGTCAATGTCGACCAATAGTGGTCAACCTAATGAGTGTCGACCTTAACATTGTCGACCATCTGACTGGATACCGTGAAGGAGGGAGGTATAACTCTTAAACAAGACTTAATCAGTTGTGTCCAAAGCATTCTAGAGTTTAGATTAGCCGAAGGCTGCATAAGCCTGAGGCCATATAAAAGCCCAACTTTTGGTGATTGGTTGTTTTATGACTAAGCAGTTGCTAGGCAGATCATGTTTCCGGTGTTTTTTCCTATAGGATCAGAGGGTTGTCCGTCAAGCTTTAAGGGGTTAGTCTCAGGATAGTATATAGGGCAGGGTCATGTGCCTCAGACTTCCTCTTGCCATTTATTGTATGGCCCAGGATGGTTGAGTATATTACATTTGTCTTTCATTGTGCTCGTTTTTGTCCCCCTTTATTTTATAAGTTGAGGTTTAGTTGCTGTTGCTACTGTTTTATTAAGGATTCCCCTGCTGCTTAGAGCATTCCCCTGCTGCTGTGCCCCATTTGCTGCTGCCTTAGGATGCCGCGTCCCCGCCGATCCGCCCCCCCCCCTCCTGCCACCGCGTGGAAGCCGCGGGCACCCCACGCCCGCTATCCCGGAGTGCGGCCCCACGTAGGTTGATCCCGGCGGTCGCAGCATAGCGGCGGGGTCGGGCCGCTGCGGCCATCGCCCCTGCCAGCGGTGATCGCGCATCCGGCGGCAGCTCGGGACGTGCTGCTGTGGAGGACGGCTCGGCTGATCTGCGGCCGCAGGCGTCCCCGGAGACCTCCGTGTGCCGGGCGGCTCTCTCGCCCGGTGCTACTAGCTGCGGCTCGGCTCCCCTTCCCCTCCCGCCGGCGGCTCCGGCCAGCGGCGCGGGTGCCCACGTGGTGCCTGGCATCCGTGGGCGGGCTGCGCAGGGCGAGGAAGGGCACACACTGCTGGGGGGGCAATATGTGGTGGGGTTACAGGGAGACCCTGTGCCCTCTGCTACGCGGGCGGCTAGGGATGGGCTCTCCCCTGCGGGGGGGGCCTTTTCCCCCGTATATATGGTTGGGGATGGCGTGGTGAGGGCGGGCCCCAGTGCACTACAGGGGGTGGGGTTTTCGCGGGTTGCCGCGTCGGGGGCAGCTAAGGTACTGGGTTCCCCGGCGAGGGGTCTTGCAGTGGGGGCATTTTCTTTTGGGTCACGGTCACTCGCTGGTTATGTTCCCGCATCGGCATCCCCAGGCTTCGGGCTCCAGGCTCTTCCCCCCGGCCCGTTGGGGGCGGTGCAGCTGGTGGCGACGCAGTCATCGATGGCGGCTGCGTTCCACCTGCCTGGCCCTCCTCCATCGTTTGCCGTGCCTCGCGGTTTTGCCGGGGGACAGTTTTTTCCGGGTGGCCTTCCCTGGCCAGTTGCACAGGCGTTACCCGCATCCTCCGGAGCGCCTTTCACGGGCCTCCCGGTTTCGTCTTCACCGCACTTTTACCCATATGGTGCCAGTTCGGCCGCGGGCGTCCTACCCACGTGGTCGGCCAGTGGCCCCCGGCTTGCGATCCCCCCCCCCTGCCTTTGCGGGCTCGTATAACGGGTCCTTCCCGGCTGGGACGAACCCGTTGGCCCAGTTTTGGCAGCCGCCCCTCGCTCCTACTCCGTTCCAACCGGTCTCGTCGGCATTTCATGTGTCGGCCGGGCACCTTCCGCCTCCTGCATGGCTTCCTGCCTACACCGTGGGTGGCGCGACGGGGGTCGGGTCTGCCTTCCCCCACACCGTTTCGTCCCCCTCCGTGGGGGGTCCTCTCCCGCCGCTACCCGCTGGCCCCCCCTCCCGCCTGTTCCCCCCATTCTGTTGATGCGATGTTTTATCCTGTGCCTGTTGTCCCCTCTGTTTCATCCTCTCAGGTGCTGGCAAGTTCCGGATCTTCGTCGCGCAGGGGCCGGAGGTCGGACAGGATGGCGGCCGCGGCACTGACGGAAGATGTTCCACCGCCGCCGGAGTCGGATGCAACAGAAGACGCTGTTCCGGGTCCTTCAGGCGCGGGTGAGCTCGCTATTACTTCCCATTGTTCCTCTAGCACTTCTTCCACCTCTTCTAGCAGCGTTTCTTCAGGTTCTCCGCGGCGCCCGCGTAAACTAGCTAGGCTTATTGCGCGGCGCGTGGCTAAGGAATCGCGAAAAGCGGCAGCGCCAGCGTCGGTAGTTCCCCCTGACCCCCCCCCCCCGTTATACGGAGATGGTTCATTGCGCCAATACGGCCGTTACGCGGGGGTTCGCAAGCGGATGCAGGAAAAATCAGGAAGGGAAAGTACGTTGACATCTTCACCCTTACGGATGAGATGCGGCAGGCTTTTGAGGCAGCTAAGAGGCCGGGGGGCATTGGTGAGAGTGCTTTCTGTAATTTTCACCAGTGGCTGCGGGGTTTCTTGGTTTTTACGGCTTGCTACACCGAATTGCGACCCGCGGAGTATCCCAATTTGGTCAAATATCTGTTTTTAGTGCATGACGTACTTAAAATCCAAGGGTTCCGCTTGGCGGGACAACGACAAGAAATTCCGTCGTAATCAGGATGGCAACCCCATTCTGCCCGCGGGTTTTAAGGATGTCGAGGTGTGGTTGGAGGTCACACAACAGGTCAAGCCCGCTCCGGATGCCGCGGTCAAGAAGCCCGCGGCGGCCGGGGTTTCGGGTTCCCGCTAGTGATGTGCACCGGAAATTTTTTGGGTTTTGTGTTTTGGTTTTGGATTCGGTTCCGCGGCCGTGTTTTGGATTCGGACGCGTTTTGGCAAAACCTCCCTGAAAATTTTTTTGTCAGATTCGGGTGTGTTTTGGATTCGGGTGTTTTTTTACAAAAAAACCTCAAAAACAGCTTAAATCATAGAATTTGGGGGTCATTTTGATCCCATAGTATTATTAACCTCAATAACCATAATTTCCACTCATTTTCAGTCTATTCTGAACACCTCACACCACACAATATTATTTTAAGTCCTAAAATTTGCACCGAGGTCGCTGGATGACTAAGCTAAGCGACCCAAGTGGCCGACACAAACACCTGGCCCATCTAGGAGTGGCACTGCAGTGTCAGACAGGATGGCACTTCAAAAAAATAGTCCCCAAACAGCACATGATGCAAAGAAAAAAAGAGGCGCAATGAGGTAGCTGTGTGACTAAGCTAAGCGACCCAAGTGGCCGACACAAACATCTGGCCCATCTAGGAGTGGCACTGCAGTGTCAGACAGGATGGCAGATTTAAAAAATAGTCCCCAAACAGCACATGATGCAAAGAAAAAAAGAGGTGCACCAAGGTAGCTAGATGGCTAAGCTAAGCGACACAAGTGGCCGACACAAACACCTGGCCCATCTAGGAGTGGCACTGCAGTGTCAGGCAGGATGGCACTTCAAAAAAATAGTCCCCAAACAGCACATGGAGCAAAGAAAAAAGAGGAGCAATAAGGTAGCTGTGTGACTAAGCTAAGCGACCCAAGTGGCCAACACAAACACCTGGCCCATCTAGGAGTGGCACTGCAGTGTCTGGATGGTAGATTTAAAAAATAGTCCCCAAACAGCACATGATGCAAAGAAAAAAAGAGGTGCACCAAGGTTGCTGGATGGCTAAGCTAAGCGACACAAGTGGCCGACACAAACACCTGGCCCATCTAGGAGTGGCCCTGCAGTGTCAGGCAGGATGGCACTTCAAAAAAATAGTCCCCAAACAGCACATGAAGCAAAGAAAAAAAGAGGCGCAATGAGGTAGTTGTGTGACTAAGCTAAGCGACCCAAGTGGCCGACACAAACACCTGGCCCATCTAGGAGTGGCACTGCAGTGTCAGACAGGATGGCAGATTTAAAAAATAGTCCCCAAACAGCACATGATGCAAAGAAAAAAAAGAGGTGCACCAAGGTTGCTGGATGGCTAAGCTAAGCGACACAAGTGGCCGACACAAACACCTGGCCCATCTAGGAGTGGCACTGCAGTGTCAGGCAGGATGGCACTTCAAAAAAATAGTCCCCAAACAGCACATGAAGCAAAGAAAAAAAGAGGCGCAATGAGGTAGCTGTGTGACTAACCTAAGCGACCAGAGTGGCCGACACAAACACCTGGCCCATCAAGGAGTGGCACTGCAGTTTTCTAGCAAGAGGATGAGTGCTTCCATCCTCATGTGAAGCTGAACCACTAGCCATGAACATAGGCCAGGGCCTCAGTCGTTCCTTGCCACTCCGTGTCGTAAATGACACATTGGCAAGTTTACGCTTCTCCTCAGACGCTTTTAATTTTGATATTTGGGTCATTTTACTGAACTTTTGTTTTTTGGATTTTACATGCTCTACTATGACATTGGGCATCGGCCTTGGTAGACGACGTTGATGGCATTTCATCGTCTCGGCCATGACTAGTGGCAGCAGCTTCAGCACGAGGTGGAAGTGGATCTTGATCTTTCCCTATTTTACCCTCCACATTTTTGTTCTCCATTTTTTAATGTGTGGAATTATATGCCAGTATCAATAGCAATGGCCTACTGCTATATATACTGCGCACAACTGAAATGCACCACAGGTATGGATGGATAGTATACTTGACGACACAGAGGTAGGTAGAGCAGTGGCCTACTGTACCGTAATACTATATATTATATACTGGTGGTCAGCAAACTGTGCAAAACTGAAATGCACCACAGGTATGGATGGATAGTATACTTGACGACACAGAGGTAGGTAGAGCAGTGGCCTACTGTACCGTACTGCTATATATTATATACTGGTGGTCAGCAAACTGTGCAAAACTGAAATGCACCACAGGTATGGATGGATAGTATACTTGACGACACAGAGGTAGGTAGAGCAGTGGCCTTCTGTACCGTACTCCTATATATTATATACTGGTGGTTTCAAAATTATGCACTGTACTCCTACTATATACTACAATGCAGCACAGATATGGAGCATTTTTCAGGCAGAGAACGTATAATACTGGTGGTCACTGGTCAGCAAAACTCTGCACTGTACTCCTTCTATATAATACAGCTGGTCCCCAGTCCCCACAATAAAGCAGTGTGAGCACAGATATATGCAGCACACTGAGCACAGATATGGAGCGTTTTTCAGGCAGACAACATATACTGGTGGTTACTGGTCAGCAAAACTCTGCACTGTACTCCTCCTGTATAATACTGCTGGTCCCCAGTCCCCACAATAAAGCAGTGTGAGCACAGATATATGCAGCACACTGAGCACAGATATGGAGCGTTTTTCAGGCAGACAACGTATACTGGTGGTCACTGGTCAGCAAAACTCTGCACTGTACTCCTCCTATATAATACTGCTGGTCCCCAGTCCCCACAATAAAGCAGTGTGAGCACAGATATATGCAGCACACTGAGCACAGATATGGAGCATTTTTCAGGCAGACAACGTATACTGGTGGTCACTGGTCAGCAAAACTCTGCACTGTACTCCTCCTATATAATACTGCTGGTCCCCAGTCCCCACAATAAAGCAGTGTGAGCACAGATATATGCAGCACACTGAGCACAGATATGGAGCGTTTTGCAGGCAGACAACGTATACTGGTGGTCACTGGTCAGCAAAACTCTGCACTGTACTCCTCCTATATAATACTGCTGGTCCCCAGTCCCCACAATAAAGCAGTGTGAGCACAGATATATGCGGCACACTGAGCACAGATATGGAGCGTTTTTCAGGCAGACAACGTATAATACTGGTGGTCACTGGTCAGCAAAACTCTGCACTGTACTCCTCCTATAATACTGCTGGTCCCCAGAATAAAGATATGCAGCCCCCTGAAACAAAGTGAGAGGATGCCAGCCACGTCCTCTCACTATCATTTCCAATACACTAGTTAAAAATGGCGGTGACGCGCGGCTCCTTATATAGAATCCGAATCTCGCGAGAATCCGACAGCGGGATGATGACGTTCGGGCGCGCTCGGGTTAACCGAGCCATACGGGAGAATCCGAGTATGCCTCGGACCCGTGTAAAATGGGTGAAGTTCGGGGGAGTACGGATTCCGAGGAACCGAACCTGCTCATCTCTAGTTCCCGCTCATCTGGGAAAGGCAAGTGTTTTGCCTACAACGAGGGAAAATGCACTAGGGGCGTAAATTGTCGTTTTCGCCACTCGTGTAGGTTGTGCGGGGCCGGTCACTCGGCCAAAGACTGCACCTCGGTGGCGAGTGGTAAGCCCTCCGCTCCAGCCGAGGCCGGGGGAGTTGGTAAGTAAGGCCCCCTCCCCTATTCGAGTTCCCGAATTGCGGCGCTGGCTTAGTTTATACCCCAACAAATCGGCAGCGTTGTTCCTTTTGGAGGGTTTTCTGCATGGTTTTCGCCTGCCCATTTCGGATTCGGTGCACGTGGTGGCACGCCAGAATTTGAGGTCGGCTCGCGAATTCCCGCATGAGGTCCGGCGGAAAGTGGACGCGGAGATCTGCTTGGGGCGCATGTGTGGGCACTACGCCTTTCCCCCTATTCCCTCCTTGTGCATCTCCCCCGTGGGGGTGGTGCCCAAGAAGGCCCCGGGTAAGTTCCGCCTGATACAGCACTTGTCGCATCCTCCTGGTGTTTCGGTTAACGACTCCATTCCCGAGGCCGTGTGCAGGGTGCGTTATCAGTCTTTTGATGACGCACTGCACTTGGTGCGGGACTGTGGTCCGGGGGGCCTGTTGGCAAAATTAGACGTTGAATCGTCCTTTCGGCTACTTCTCCTGCACCCGGATTCCCTGCGGTTCTTGGTCACGAGTTTTACGTGGATCGATGTCTCCCCATGGGCTGTTCAGTCTCCTGCGCCTATTTTGAGAGATTTAGCACTTTTTTGCACTGGTGCATCCAGGCCGCCTCCGGGCAACCCGGGGTGGCCCACTACATGGACGATTTCCTCTTTATGGGCCCAGGGGGAAGTTCGGTCTGTGGCGATATTCTGTCGGTGGCCAGGTCCTTGTTAGAAAGTTTGGGGGTTCCCGTCACGCAGGACAAGGGCGAGGGCCCCTGCAGTTGTCTTAGCTATTTGGGAATCGAAATAGACATGGTGGCGGGTTGTTGTCGCCTCCCCGAGGATAAAGTGCGTAAGCTGTTGGGTTTAATTCACAATTGTTTGGGCAAGCGCAGGGTGCGGCTTAAGCAGGTACAGTCGTTGCTGGGTTCTTTCAACTTTGCGTGCCGAATTATCCCCATGGGTAGGGTTTTCTGTCGCAAACTAGAACGGGCCACGGCGGGGTCGGTCCGGCAGCATCACACCGTGTACCTTTCCCGTGAGATCAGGGATGATTTGTGGATTTGGGTTTCTTTCCTGGTGTCCTTCAACAGGGAGGTTTTGTGGCCTCCCCCTTGTTGTTCCAATAGTTGGCTCCAGTTGTTCACTGATGCCTCGGGCAGTCAGGGTTTTGGGGCAATTTTTGCCGGGGCATGGTGCGCTGCTTCTTGGCCGTCCTCTTGGGTGGCACGGGGTTTCATCAAGAACCTCCTTTTGCTGGAGTTGTTCCCGATCATAGTGGCCCTTGAGTTGTGGGCCGGCCAGTTCTCGAATCGGGACATCTCGTTCCGTTGCAACAACTTGGGAGTGGTGCACGCTATTAATAATCAGCGTTCTTCCTCTCCACAGGCTTTGCAGCTTTTGCGGAATCTGGTGCTAGTTTGCTTGCGGCGCAATATTAATTTCAGGGCCCGTCACGTTCCCGGAATCGACAACGGAATTGCGGATGCTTTGTCTCGGTTCCAGTTTGATAAATTCCGGGCGTTGGTTCCGGGAGCGGCGGCGGAGGGTTTACCATGCCCGCCTTCTGTCTGGCAGATTGTCGAGGTGGGTTAGCTGCTCTGGCCAGGTGTGCGTTGGCTCCTTCCACGCTCAGGGCGTATGATGCGGCCTGGCGTGATTGACGTTTTGATGGCCTTTGTTTGGGAACATTATCAAAGGGGTAGGTCAAAAGCGGCCATGTCTTCTGCCCTTGCGGGCATTTCCTTTCACTTTCGGCTCCACGGATGACGGACCCCACCGGGTCTTTTGTCCTTTCCAGAGCGCTTAAAGGATGGGCTAGGATGCGACCGGCGCCCGCGGACTCCAGTAGACCCGTGAGTTGCTGCGTGTGCTGCCTCAAATTGCGACCTCGGAGTTCGAGGTGGCCCTATTTAAATGTGCTTTTGCCCTAGCTTTCTTTGGGGCTTTCCGAGTGAGCGAATTAGTGGCGTGCAGTAAGTCATCTCGTGAGTCCGGTATGCTTTACGGGAATGTGCGCCTGCAGGATGGCCTGTTGCTCTGTAGGATTGTGCGGTCCAAGACAGATCAAACAGGTTGGGGTCGCTGGATGTCATTGATGGCCCGGGAGGAAGCGAGTGTTTGCCCACTGCGGCTGGCGCAGGAGTATCTCTGGTTGAGGCCTTCGGGGGGCGACCAGTTGCTGGTGCACGCGCATGCTGGCCCACTGACTAAGTTTCAATTCGCTGCAGTGTTTAGGAAATGTTTGGAGGCGCTAGGCTTGCGCGGGGCGGACTTCGGTACCCATTCCTTTCAGATTGGGGCGGCTACCCATGCCGCGGCTACGGGCTCATCCCCGGCGGCTATTGGGGAGCTGGGCCGGTGGAAGTCTGCCTCCTATAAGTCTTATGTTCGTTTTGATAAGATTTAGGTGCGCCTGTTGCTCTAACCCAAAAACTTGTTTACTCGTCGGTTTTTGAACGCTTACCGTTCAGGAATCGAGGGTGTGAAGTGAATTTTTAAATTTTCCTCCGAGGGGGCCTAATTTCAATTGGCTGTTCTCTTAAGGTCCACAGGAGGTTTTTTGAGTTTTCTCCTTCACTTGGGTTATGTCTATTTATTGCATTTATCTATGTTTTGTGTTCACATTTCTGATGTTAGGGTGTTTTCTTTTTCAGCTGTCGTTGATTTTGGGGAGCATGTGTGGCTGGTTGGCCATTCTTATATTTTTTGGGCGGCGAGGCATGCCATGGCACTTAGGGCGGCTGATGTTTTTGGGTCCAGGGAGTTGCATTAGTTAGGTGTCAGGGGTATGCTTTGGGGTGATTTGTTGCTGCTTCTTTTTCACCCGGAGCGACGCTGGGGTCGTCCCAGTTATATTGTCCTGCATTTAGGAGGCTACGATTTGGGCCGAGTTAAGGGCATAGATTTAATTTTGTCCATTAAGGCGGATTTAGTGGTGATTCGTTGTCACTGGCCGGGAGTCCGTATTGTGTGGTCGGAGATAGTTCCACCTTTTTATTGGCGTGGTGCGGTGCGTTTCTCGGCTCTGGAGAAGGCTCGCAAGAAGGTGAATTCGGCGGTATCTCTGTTTGTTAGGGCCATAGGTGGAGTAGCTGTCAGGCATCCTTTACTTGTGCTGCGTAATCGGCAGTTCTACAAGGAGGATGGGGTTCATCTTTCTCCGGACGGAGTGCAGGTTTTCCTGGAGGATGTTTTTGGTCCTTTTCGATAGGGCTCTTTAGTTTGTTCTTAGTTTGTTCTTATTTGTTTGTTCGGATGGCGGTGGCGGTTTTGTAAACATTTGGTGGCGGGAAGTCGCTACCAACCAGCGGTCAAACAGGCATAAGTGGTCATTGTGGGGCACCCTCTTTAGAAGGACGGCAGGTGTGTCCTTCTCTTGCGGTTGGACATTTAGACGTTCCCCTGCGGGAACCGAACGTTTGCCAGAGAAAAGAGTGGTGAGGCCAGCACAATGCGGGTTATGCAGGAAGGAGGCGGGGTTTGGGCACTCCCCTCCTTGGTTGTTGGATTTCATCTAAGTGACTGGAGCTGGTGTCTGGTAGCGACTTTTCCTTTGCCATCCTCCAATCTAAATTTAACTTTACAATCTAAATTAATTTCAATTCAATTACAATTATAGTTTAAAGAGTTGGTCAGTGATCAATTAATATCGTCTGACCTTTAACTCCAGCTACCGTGTCCGTGTCTTTATTTCAGTGTATGTGTCATTTTATTTAGTGATAACCTAGCTTAAGAAAGGTTTTTGTAATCACAATAAAGTTATGGGCACCTTAGATTAGCTGAAGGCTGCATAAGCCTGAGGCCATATAAGAGCCCAACTTTTGGTGATTGGTTGTCTTATGACTAAGTAGTTGCTAGGCAGATCATGTTTCCAGTGGTTTTTCCTATAGGATCAGAGGGTTGTCCGTCAAGCTTTAAGGGGTTGGTCTCAGGATAGTATATAGGGCAGGGTCATGTGCCTCAGACTTCCTCTTGCCATTTATTGTATGCCCTCCCGCCCTCCCTGATTAAATTTGATTTGTTTTGTTCTCTTCAGTTGGCTATTGACAGCCAGATTGGCGGGAAGTCGCTACCAACCAGTGGTCAAACAGGCATAAGTGGTCATTGTGGGGCACCCTCTTTAGAAGGACGGCAGGTGTGTCCTTCTCTTGCAGTTGGACATTTAGATGTTCCCCTGCGGGAACCGAACGTTTGCCAGAGAAAAGAGTGGTGAGGCCAGCACAATGCGGGTTATGAAGGAAGGAGGCGGGGTTTGGGCACTCCCATCCTTGGTTGTTGGATTTCATCTAAGTGACTGGAGCTGGTGTCTGGTAGCGACTTTTCCTTTGCCGTCCTCCAATCTAAATGTAACTTTACAATCTAAATGAATTCCAATTCAATTACAATTATAGTTTAAAGAGTTGGTCAGCGATCAATAAATATCGTCTGACCTTTAACTCCAGCTACCGTGTCCGTGTCTTTATTTCAGTGTGTGTGTAATTTTATTTAGTGATAAGCTAGCTTAAGAAAGGTTTATGTAATCACAATAAAGTTATGGGCGCCTTATTTAACTTAGATGGACAACATTACCATCCTCCAAGATATTCCATCCTTGAAAAATATACACAGTCTATATATTTGCTGTAGCCCATACACTTGTGAGATATCAGGTACAATCCTTCGATTTCGACCACATCTGTGAGATAAATCGAAGGATTGTATGCACATTTTAGATACCATGCGACGTGATGCGCAAACACACCGGTCAAATGTTGCGTTGCAAGATATTAATTGCTGCACTGCGATGCGCTATGGGCACCCACCGCTCGGTGGTGACGTGCCCATCACATGATTACCATGTGATCTATCGCATGATCGCATTGTAATCACTTTGGCAGTTCAGGTGTGATTTCATCGCACCCGAACTGCCGGTGCGATGCCCCGCGATGTTGCGTTGCATACACACAAGTGTATGGGCACCATAAAGTTTGTATATATATTGTACATGCAATACTATCACAAAACATTGACCAAACATACATCCTGGCTTCACCTCCACATCTGAGTGTTATTCAGTTGCGCCTACTTTTTTCATGTACTATAAGGTATAGGACATTTGTGCAGTCTTCTGGAATCAAGGTACTATTGTTATGTAATTAGCCCTAATTTGTGAGCTGATTTGTGAAATGTAAAATAAGAAAATAAACAGAAAATATATACAGAAGAGACTGTTCCATTTATTTTCAGTATTCTAACAAACATTTTCTTGCAAATACTGTACCGTAAGTTACACAAACATATGATTATTTGTCCTTATAGTTTATGTACACAGACTCTATGCTGTTTATCATAGGCGTGCGCAGCACATTTTATTAGGGGGTGCACCATTGGAGGGGTGTGTCTAGCACCGCCTTTTGGGCGTGTCTAGTACCATCTATTGATGGTCAACACAATATAAAATATCCAACCTTGTACCAATCCTAATAATGCAGATACATTGTCAGATGTTGTGGTGTGCACCAAACAAATACCCCTGATGGCACTCACTGCAATTACACTGCTCCTCCTCAGCCTGGTCTGGCTCCCCCTCTCTTTCCCCTGCAAGCTGCAGCAGCTTACTTACAAGTCAGTCACTCACTGACACTGACAGTCGCAGACTAGTACCTCTGCTGCTGGAAAAAAGAAGTGACGTGTCAATGCTGCTGCCGACCGCCTGCCAGTAGTGAATTTGTCTTCCTAAGAGGAATGCTGGCTGCATGCTGCAGCTCATCAGTGGCTGGTGTTGGCATAGCATAGAAGGAGCGAGGTGGGCGGGTGTGACGGGTGGGCGTGCGAGCAGCATGACATCACGCTGTTTTTGTACATGGAGGTGGAGCCGGGAGTTTGAAAGCCGGTGGCAGTGGCACCCTTGATTAACCCAGGCGTCCGGTCAGTAATGCAGTCCTGACAGGGTGCAGCACAGAGGGGACAGTAATCAGCCTGCTCGGCGATCGCTGCATCAGGCATGTGAGATCGGGGTGCCAGACATTAGGGGGTGCCTGTGCGCACCAGGCACCCCCCCTGCGCACGCCTATGCTGTTTATTCAAATATAAATATCTCCAATAATGCTTTGTGTAATGTAAATTTATAATGATCAATGGATTATTTAATTATTTTGGGATGATATAGAGTCAGTGCTGAAAGTAGGGTGGTACAGGGTGGTATGGAGTACCATTAAGAAATATGGTGGTGGTACACAGTACCACCAGCCCACCGCTGGGGCATAATTTATAAGGGGCATTTTTGTAAAATGGTATCAGTTTCATAACTGTGTATGGCATAATATGTAATAGGCATCATGGTGTGTGGTATAATATGTAATAGGCATTACGGTGTCTGGCATAATGTGTAATGGGCATTACGGTGTGAGGCATAATGTGTAATGAGCATTACGGTGTTTGGCATAATGTGTAAGGGGCATTACAGTGTGTGGCATAATGTGGCCATGCCCCTATTGTCATGTAGTCTCTTCCCTAGTTTTGTGTGACCACGCCCCTCATGACACGTGGCCATGCCCATTTTTACTATCTGTACCACTAAGAAAAAAATTCTACTTGCACCACTGTATAGAGTGCATATACAGAATACTTCAGGCAACTTACAAAAGCATAAAACCAGCTGACCCAATCCCATCTGAAATGGTAGCATTTAGTTTCCCTTTGTCGAGAGGATCTTTCCCATAATTCACTGGGTCAAAGTCACAATCTATTTGGAATAGTAACCTTTGGCGATCACAATAAAAGTGTAACATTACTACATGGGAAAGGAACTGTGGTTTCCTCTCAGTTGTTCACCAGATGTTATGATCCATCATAAATTCTGTAAGGGCTGAAGTCACATAAGCAATGCAGGTAGATGTGCAGTGTCTTATGAGATATATTGCTTTCCTTATTGCAACCTAAGTGCTGTGTTCACAGATTGAATATTAAACCCATATATTCTCGCAAGCTCATTTATGTGTTATCTGATGGCCAGGAAAGAAATGCATAACACGCATAACAGAATTATTGTGCATATTAGTCTTAAACACTTACAGATAGTCGAAATGCCGAAGGCATCACAGCAGAGTTGAGGCGGCATTAGAAGGAAAAACTCATATAACGTTACAAATGTCATTCTGATACAGATATACAAGTCCATAATAATGCAATAAAATGTATTTTACAATGCATTGGTCTGTTAATATTGTTAAAGGAACTGCAAATTGAAAGACATAGGTCAATGTACACTTAAAAGGTAACACAATAAGTTCACCTCTTCTGTGGGGGCACACAGTGTAAAGAAAAACCTGCCTGCCTTCATGATAAACTCTATGTTCATCCTTTGCACACGGGCTTTTAAAAAAGAAGAACATAACAGTTTACCTATTTAATCAGAGCTTTGCATTAGTTCATCCTGTAGTGGCACATATAAATTATTCAGTAATAGGCGGAAAAAGTATTTATGGAGCGGAACTGCTGAAGACACAAGTGTGATTGCAAATGTATAAAGAGATCAATGATTCATTCTGCAAGACAAAAAGTGGCTTCATTAAAATATAATAGCAAATAAAGTCGTGTTCTTTATTTCAAAGTATAACACAACAGCTTGATCATATTCTTCACTTATATGAGAAAGAAAAAAGTAGGGAAAATGTTTACCAATGTTGGGCACTATTTTCCTTTCAGCATGTATTCAGAAATAAATATGTTCAATATCCCGACTTTCGGGATAACGGCAGCCGAAATACCGGGGTAGGACTCTTGACACCCACCAGAACCCTGATGCCAGAATACAGAAAACCTCAGTATCCCGACACCAAAATCCCAACAGCCGGGATTAAGAAGGTAAGTATACTGGGAACATTAGGATTAGGCTGGGGGGGTAGGGAACGATACCAGACATATGGGGAAAGGAGGGGTGGTGTCAGTCTGCAGGGGTAGGGAGGTTAGGCATCACTGGGGGGGTAGGTTTAGGCACTAAGGGGGGAGGGTTAGGTTTAGACAGAGGGGTGTGAAGGGTTAAGTTTAGGCACTCATCTTGGAGATTAGGGCTAGGTTGCAGTCACAGGGGATTAGGAGGTTAGGGGGGTGAGTTAGAATACATAACTCATCCCTGTCAGGATTTTGATCTTCGTCGTCAGGATTCCAATGTCGGTATTCTGTTCACCGACATACCATGTGCCAGTATATTCTACCCAACCACTTTCTGTGGTATGATCCCCTTTACACTCTCTGTGACTCACTTATGTACATTGTCACAATTCACCCTATACTGTAATGAAATAGCATCTGTATCCTTGTAATTTAACAAAGGCTAAAATCAGGAGATATCAGAGTTACAATAACTGTAGCCAGTGCCATAACTAGACAATTTGGTGCCCCCTCCCATACCATATTTAAAATAGGGACAGGATGCGCCTAAGGAGCATGCCAATAATATAGGGGCGTGGTTTTCAGGGGAAGGGATGTGGCCACAGAATAGTACCAATTCACATTACATGGCACAGTAGTATCCGTTATTCACATTACACACATTACACCACAGTAGAGCCCCTGATACACATTATGCCAGGTAGAGCCCCAAATACACTTTATGCCAGGTAGAGCCCACATCATGCCAGGTAGAGCTCCTGGTACACATGTTGCCAAGTAGAACTCCTGATAAACATTATGCCAGGTAGAGCCCACATTATGCCTGGTAGAACCCCTGTCAGGTACAGTGGGGTGGGTGGTTGTGGTGGTTGTGTGTGTGTGTCTCCCCAAAGCAGCTATGCTTCTGCTTATTTTTCTTGCTGCTGCTCACGGGCAGTACCCGGCAGATGTCCTTCCTCAGATACTACAGGAGATGAGGAAGGGGTGGAGCAAATGGGGGAGAGACTGTCCAGCACTGCCTGTAGTAATGTATATTAGCAATGCTGCTATTATACATTATAGCGGGCGGCATGGACACATATTGCGAGGTGTGGTTGGTAGTTCTGCGCCCACAGTGCATATGCACTGTGTGCCAAGTGCTACTGGCACACACATAGTTACAGCTAACAAACACTGTCGTTTTAAGTCCCTATTATTCTCAATATGGACTGCTGTCTGGCGCAATTTTATTGATATGTAGTTACATATTGCAATATCGCATATAATGTTATATTAATGTTATATGAACCGGACCTCTGTAATGAGGCACAATATGAACGGGGAGCACTATATAGTATATAATAATGTGAATTGGGGTACTGTGTGGCATAATGTGTACTGGCAGCTCTGAAATGTGACATACATTACAGTACTGTAGGGTGAACTTATTCACTACTATGATTGATAAAAGAAGCTAGGGCACTATTATGGGGCATAATATTAAATAAGGCTCTGATATGGTTCAAAAAATGAACTACAGTACAGTACTGCAGGACACTATTATAGGGCATAAATTAAAAATTGCTGCAGAGAAGAGTCTCTCTACAAGCATTGGGATGGGGGCCCCTTCAAAATGTTGCTATGGGTCCCACAAAGTTCTGGCTATGCCCCTGAGTCTGGTGTATCATACGGTGCATTGAGCTTGCTTATCCCCATAGACCCCTATGTTTTTTAACTACTGAATTGATACAGATATTTCTAGGCCTACAGTATTTAATATACAGTAAGCAGCATTGCTGGTAGGCAATAATTGAAGAATATACATTCAGTAGTGACATGTACTGTATATAATGCTGGTACAGTATGTCAGTCGTCCCTTATGCTGTACAGTACTGTACTGTAAGTTTCACAGGGCCCATGCACTTCCAAGGAGGGTTATTCAACTGTTTTATACAGTACAGTAATTGCAGTTCATAACACTGATGTGGTATTTTGAGTACAGTACTGCACAGTACAGTATACCGTACTTACATTTGAACATCAGGTACTGTATAGTAAACATGTACAGTATTAGCTTTTATCATAAAACCAATGCAAATTTTCAGATGTGTAAATTTTAGAATACAGTATTCACAAATGTTTTTTCTCCACACAGGAGTTACGGTTGGACAACATGCCAGTAACTATCAACAAAACTATGGTCAAGATAATCGCCAAAGAAAATAAAAGTATCAAAGATATCCAGGCATGGCTCAAGGAAAGTGGCATTATAGTCACTTTAGAAATGGTGCGCTATCATGCTTTCGAGAGAACATAGCCCAGATTAGTATTTCCTACAAAATGCACACGGTACGTACTGTACAGTACTGTAATGTTTAATTGACTTACTGTATACAATAGTCAATTTTATTGTAATAGTAAAAAAAAGGGAACACTTTATCTTCCTGCGATTGTACTGTCCATTAATTTGTATGTTTCATACTGTATTGTACTGTAGCAGAGTGCAAGAAATTGTGGAGGAACTAACTCGTGGATATGATGAGCATACTGCTTTGCAAATAAAATGAATTCTCCATTCCCAGTATGACCTGGACATATTGATCACCAGTATTGGAAGGATGCATTAGAAAATGGGATGGACCTTTGGCGCTACAAAGGTAAAATACCGTAAGCAGTATAAAGCATAAATGCACACTTTTTCACAGTTAATAGTCCCTTGATAAGTGATAAAACAATTACGTAAATTAATATACAGAGTGTGTACTGTATGTATATATATATATATATATATATATATACATACACTATATATATATTTATATATATACATATACAGTGTAGATACAGCCCGGCACTCCTGTTGAAATGAGTAATGTTTGCCCCGGTGCCCTCCGTATACAATCAGGATACAAGAAAACAAACCAGCGGCACTCAGGGTCTTGTGGAGTAGTAAATTTGTATTAAGGCATCAATGGAAAGGACATCAACGTTTCGGGGAATTAAACCCCTTTGTCAAGATGTGAGATATATATATTATACTGTATATACAGGTATATATACTGTATATATATATATATATATATATATATATGACAATGCAACTATCCACCCTACCCCACAAGCTCGCTGCCTAGGTGTCACCCTTGACTCTGAACTGTCCTTTGTTTCACACATTCAATCTGTCTCTAAATCATGTTAAGTGCACCTAAAAAACATATCCAAAATATGCCCTTATCTTACAAAAGACACTGCAAAAACTCTAATCCATGCTTTCATCATCTCCCGCATTGATTATTGTAATAGTCTCCTTACTGGTCTTCTCAAACATAGGCTCTCATCACTACAATCCATTTTAAATGCAGCTGGTGCCTTCCTACAGTAGATATCACGGCGGGTCCAACCTATACCAAAAGTCAAGCGGCACTCAGATGAATAAACAGGCAACAGACAGTTGTAAATTCAACGTTTCAAAGCAGTTTACATTGTCATCAGGATGAAGTAAACTGCTTCGAAATGTTGCATTTACAACTGCTTGTTGCCTGTTCATTCATCTGAGTGCCGCCTGACTGTTGATATACAGTGTATATACTGTGTATATATAGTATACTGTATACAGTACAGTATATACAGTACAGGTATATACTGTACTGGGTATACCCTGTTTACAGTATATATATATATATATATATACACACACACACACACACACACACACGCACACACAGTACTGTGTATATGCTGTAATGTATATATAGTGTATAATGTATACAGTATATATATATATACACATTACAGTATGTACAGTATACTGTACATATAGTCTACTGTATATACTGTAATCTATTTAATTACTGTATATGTTTAATTATTTTTTGCCCTTCACAGGATATCTCCCATGATAAGAGATGTGAATAAAGAAACGAGAGTTGAACAGGCACAGCGATGGATTGAGAGTGGTGAAACATTTCACAATGTAATTTTAACAGATGAATCGTCTGTTGCTCTTGAGAAGTTCTCCCGAATGTAATTCCAGAAATGTCACCATATCTCATTAAAGCCACGCCCAAAGCATCCATTGAAGGTCCATGCATGAGGAGGCATATCACGATTAGTTGCTGGTCCCCTATTATTTTTCAAGGTACTGTACTTTATTCTGTGTCTGTGTTCTGTAAAAATACATGCTGTACTGTACAATACGTGTAAATTCACAATAAAATAAGTTGCTTATTAATTAATTTTCTTATTTCTGTGGGGATCATGGATAAGCAATTATTTCAAGGAAAAATAGTAGAGGGATGCATGGTGCCATTCGTGAGTCAATATTACCCATCTCATCACAGGATATTCCAAGACAATGAACCAAAATACTCTGTCTCAGCCAAATTCATGGAAGAGAAAGGTATCAATGGGAATGCACACCACCAGAGTGAGTATTGTTTTAATACTGTAAAAGTAATGTTTGGATAGCACTGTAGTACTGGAAATTGATTTTTTGGCTTAATGAACAGTACAATACTGAATGTTTTATTCTATCTTTTTAACTTCATTAATTAACAAACTTTTTTTTTGTACTGTTTTTTTTTAGATCACCGGACATGAATCCAATTGAAATAGTGTGGGCTCAATTGAAGAGATACATTAGGAGTGTTGCGAAGCCAACAACAAAACAGCAGCTATTGAATGACAAAAAAAATTTGGCTAGAAGTACTCACACCTGAACATTGTAATAATTATATAAATCACCTGTATAAAGTATTGCCTGCTATAGTTGAAAGAAATGGTCAAGCCACAAACATGTAGTTCTGTACAAAATTTTCTGTATAAAATTTTAATCGATGCATCATTAAAATGTTTATAAAATTGCATTTGTCTGAATATTGCATAAGCTACTGTACAATATTATACATTATACTTTACATTAGTACTGTTAGTGATGTGTATGAACAGTTGTTTACAGTTTTAGAAGTCCTCCATAATAGAGTACTGTACAGTAAATGAAATCTAATTTTGTAATAAAGACTTTTTACATTTATATTGATGCTTTTCCAATTAATATTCCATTATACAGTACGGTATGGTATATGGGGGTAAATATACATTATGATGTGTCATTATGGGGGAGAAGTGATATTAAACAGAAACATACTGTACAGTACAGTACTGTAGAAACATACACTAGAATTTTACGGCAGATAAGAACCACTGTGTCCACCTAGTATGACCCTTTTTTTTTTTACAATATTTTTAGCTCAAACCTTATTTGATCCTAGCCCCCCCCCACCCCCACAACAACCACCACCACCACCTTTCCATTCTCTGCTCCAAACTACAGTACAATACTTACAGTACTGTATTCAGATTTTTACTCTTTCTGGGTACAGTACTGTACAGTATGTTTTGCAATGTACTGTAGCCCATGCACCATTTTAGTTACCCTTGTTAATATCCTTTTGAAGATACAGTATGGCCTCAGGAATTAAACACTGTATTCTAGATGAGGCTGTACCAATGCCCTATACAGTACAGTGGCATTAATACAGTGCTTTCTTTATGCTGCTGGTTCCTCTCCCAATGCAGACAAGCATCTGACTAGCCTTCCTCATTGCTTTGTTTTTTTTTTTTATATATTCTGTTTTTATTGAGAACAATGAAAAAATACACACCATTTCAACATCATAAAACATATAACGGACCAGAGGAAAGAAAAAGGAGACATTGAACACATAGTCTTTGTAAGCAAATGCAATAGATCTGGCAGATTACTGCATCTTGTAAAAGTATAAGTCCATTATGAAAGGAAAAAAAAATGTTAGTATCGAGTCCGGCTGAAACGGCACACATTCCAAAGTGAGATACAACATAATTTAAAGATAAAGATGGGGGACAAGAGGAGGTGGGGAAGGGGAAAAGGTGTTAAAAAGAGTGAAAAGAAGGGGGAGAAATGGAAGGATAGGAAAATTGGGCCTACACCGAGGTATCTCATATAAAACATAGCAAAACATTCACTGTAAGAGGTAAGAGAGAGATGGAGGTACGCAGCCTCATCTACTGCGCTGAGAATATATAATCTTTATAGGAAGCTGAAATTTTATAGGTTAACCAGGGAAGCCATGTGGCGTTAAAGTCGACAGTCTTGTCCCTTAAAGCTAAGAGTGTATCTTCCATGGCCATATAATAGTCTATCCTAGAAAACCAAGTTTTACGTGTGGGAGGGCTAGTGGATCTCCACAGAGCAGGTATCATGGCTCTAGCCGCATTACACAAATGCCACATCAATGAATATTTATAATCTGATAAAGCCATAGGGGAGTGATTCAACAGCCAGGAGGCTGGGGTAGAGGGGATAGTGATATTAAGAATATCTTGGGAGACTGCTATGATGTCATTCCAATAAGTTTTTAGAAGGGGACAGCTCCACCAGATATGCAGTAATGAATCCAAGGCATAACAGCACCTCTAACATTTGGCTGAAGTTGTAGGATAGATGGCATGTAAAAGGGTGGGATGTCTGTACCACCTCATTAGAATTTTGTATTGTGTTTCCCTGATTTGAATGCAGACGGAGCTGCTCTGGGTCTTGAGAAAGATAGCCTCCCATTCCTTGTCGGAAAGCGGTAAATTCAGGTCTCTCTTCCACTTTGAAGTAAAAGAGGGAAGGGTGTGGGTATCGGGTGTATGTAGTAGTTTGTATAAGGTGGATATTGTGTGTGAGGGGTTAACAGGGGTGACACAGAGTCTCTCAAATTGTGTTAACTCTCTAGAAGCCTGTGGAAGTCTGTTACCTGAATTCAAGAAGTGTCTAACCTGTAGGTATTTCCAGAAGTCAGTTTGCGGGATGTTCCAATTTGTAGATATTCGAACCCTTAGTTCGAATATCTACAAATTGTTTAACCCCAGATATATGTACCAGTTGCCCACCTCTAAAAAGTCCCTCTATTGCCCAAGTACGAAAGTGAGAGAGAGAAATACCCGGTAAAAAATCTGGATTACCTAAAAAAGAGGTTAAAGGTCCAAAATCAGAGGAAATATATGGACAGCGACGTATAGTTTTCCAAAAAGATAGTGCGGGGGAGATGGTTGGATGAAATGCAGTTAGTTTAGGTATGGAAGGAAGCCATGGGAAGATTTCAGGGTACTGCTGTGTATAGAGGCCTTCCAGTCCCATATAGCAGTTTGGGTAAAGTGTTCATTTTAACTACGCCCACCCTGCCCAGCCAGGATAGATGACATAGATGCCATCTACAATAATCATTCCGTATGGCTCGGAGGAGTGATTGGAAATTCAAAGATAATAATTGTGACAGGTCCTAGGGTAACTGAACCCCTAAGTATGTAATATGTGAGGATTTCCAGAGAAATGGGAAGGAGCGTTTCAACATAGCCACTATAGAGGGAGGCGCCGAGATGTTCAGGGCGTTAGATTTGGATGCGTTCACTTTGAAATTGGAGAGAGCACTATATGTGTCTAGTTCTCTCATAAGATGTGGAAGAGAGTGGGTGGGACTTGTGATCAATGCCAATAGGTCATCTGCAAACAGTGCTAGTTTATATTCCCTGTCCGCAATGAGCAAACCTGATATAGAATTGTTGGCTCTGATAGCCCTAGCCAAGGTTTCTATACAGAGGACATAATTATAGGTGATAGAGGACATCCCTGTCTCGTCCCGTTACTGATAAAGAGTCAGATAGAGAACCATTAATACGGACTTGTGCCGTCGGTGATGTGTAGAGAGCCATAATCCTGTCCAATGCCTGCGGACCAAGTCCAATATGCTCCAGAACCGACCTCATAAAACTCCAACTAACCCTGTCAAATGCCTTCTCGGCATCTGTTGACAGTAAAATGGCAGGGATTCGTCTGCGCGAAGCAAAATGTATCAGGTTTAGAATTTTAGTCCTATTGTCTTTTGCTTTGCGACCTGAAACATATCCCACCTGATCACTGTGTATGAGGGAAGGAAGAAACTCATTAAGTCTAGTCGCCATCAATTTTGCAAATAGTTTTACATCAACATTTAGCAGAGATATGGGTAAGTAACTGGAGCATACCAATATCGTAATAAGACACTCCTGCAGCATTGCCCTGATTTATGTAAAACCTGTGTGCATACAGTATTTCTATTGAATGTAAAGTTACAGTACAGTACAGTATATTACAATAGAAAATAAATAAATAAAGTGTCAGGGGAAAAAAGGCATGTGCACGCCTCCTGACAGAAACACAAGCTAAATGTAAATCTAAATGTAAATCTAAATGTAGAGTAAGCAGTGATCTCTTGCCATTGGTTTTAGATTATGCCCTAATGGCTATGGGACTTGGCCGCTCATGTACTGTACTGTATCCCTGACTTCAATGGACCATACTGTACTGTAGCTTAAACTCCTTGCTTTGCGTCTGTATACACTATATTTATTTATTGATCATTCTATGGGAACTCATTGCCCCTGTGTATTTTAGCTAGGGAATTGAGATGCTCCTTCAGCATTGCCCTGTAACTGGCAAAACCTATGCCGTCACTGGCTCCATAGCTGACGGTTTCCATGGGGCAAGGGATCACAGGCAGCAGCCATTTTGTCAGTTTGCTATGCGGTCGGTCAAGTCTGGTGTATCGTAATGTGCATAGAGTTTGCTTATCCCTATCGCACATGTGTATTTTAGCTAGGGGATTCAGACGCTCCTTCTGCATTGCCATGTAACTTGCAAAGCTTATGCCATCACTGGCTCCAAAGCTGACGGCTTTCATAGGGCAAGGGGTCACGGGTGGCAGACATTTTGTCAACTTGCTATGTGATCGAGTCTGGTGTATCGTAATGTGCATAGAGCTTGCTCACTTACCCTTATCACCCCTGTGTATTTTAGCTAGGGAATTCAGACGCTCCTTCAGCATTGCCCTGAAGCCTGCAAAACCTATGCCATCGCTGGCTCCATAGCTGAGGGCTTCCATGAGGCAAGGGATCATGGATGGTAGCCATTTCAATCGAGCCTTGCCAGCTACAGAATTGTATGTGAACCGCACGGTGCATAGAACCTTGTACTCATAGCCGCTGTGTATTTTACAGTAGATACGCTCCTGCATCTTTGCCCTGCTTTATGTAAAACTTGTGTGCACACTTCTATTGAATGTGAAGGTATAGTATAATTGATACAAAAATAAAAAATTAATACAGTGTCAGGAAAAAATTAACATGCATTCGCACTTTGGGAATCGATCCCGGGACACTAAGCATAGGAAGCGGCACACTTCACCACTCAAACACATCGCCGCATGACAGATGCATAAGCCCATTGGTATTGATTATGCCGTAATGGCTACGGGATTTGGACACTAACATATCCCTAACATCAATAAACCACACTGTACCTGTAACACATTCGTTTGCATCTGTATACACTGGTTTTTAATTAGTTGATTTGTCTGCAGGACTTGGATGATCACATATTCCTAAAGTCAATGAGATGCACCAGTAAAGTAGTTCTTACGCTGTAGTTCGGTATTGTATTTTAATGGAGACCACAAGCATGCGCAATGGTGATTTTAAAAAGTAACATCTGGTGGATGATCACAGGTATTACACTTAAAGGTAACGCCAAATACTATGACTAGGCAAGCCTCCTTGCACCCAGGCTGCGTATGCCCGATCGCGATTAACGCCTCAGCCATCCAGTATAACGGAGGCTCCATCTGTATATAGTTAATTGCTATGGGTTGTCTCTTAACTGTGGCCCTCATTCAGCATTGATTGCATTTGCAAAGCTGCATGCAGGCATATTGACTGCTGTTTGTCTACTATCATGTGTATCCTGTTATATTCAATAAAAACCTACTCTGGTTTGGAACAAGCATGTGGACTAACCTCCTTGCTCACATCCGCCTTGCACCTACCAACTTGTAAGCATCTGCCAATAGATTATGGGCACAGCACTGCTGATAATCATCTACTGTGCATGTGCCTGAGTCACATTGTGATGGTCTTGCAACGGTGGTAACAAAGAGGATTTATTCGCAAAGTGATTGACTGTCAGGGACTCTTTGGGGCAGTTACGGGGAGTATCGGCACACATGCAGATGAGTCACAACTGTTTTTAGGAAGTATCTCAGGCTCCATCCGTGATCCCACATGTAGTAACAGTGGCTCCGATGTCTCACTTCCTGTGGCCATGCTGGGTGACTATAAGGCTACTCAGAATTTTCATAATCAACTGATCTGTGGTTTCGGCATTTAAATATTTTTGCTCAGTAGGTTAGTGCACATTTGCATCTGTGGCAGCATTAGTGTAGAATTTTCAATCGGGCCCAATGTACACTAAAGACGCAACAGAAAACTAGAGTTTCTTGTGTATAGACGGGTCTGAGATATCACTGAGAAAATTGTGTTTATTGTTAGAAATATGATAATGAATATTCAGTTATGAAATTCAGGGTGGACATGATGGAATCATTTACTACAGAAAGAAAGAAACAAGAGTGGATGCAACAATAACCGAAAACAAAGAAATGTAAAGATGGCGCTTTAGTTCAAAGGTGCTGCAGTCCACCAGCCGGGATGGTCAACTATATCCCAAAAAGTCACAGTTTGTACAGTGAAATTTTGCTGTGGTGCGCTCCCTGGGTTACTAGGGCAATATTCGATCTTCGGAAGGAGAGTGTTAAGCTCTGATGAGGATATTCTTTATTCGGCAGAGATTCCCCACTCCAATTCACATGGTTTTACCCAAAAGATGAAAGAGAGAGCGATATGGTGAAGTATAGTCAGACTCAATTCTGCTCACATTAATTAAATCAAAATGTATTCCAAAAATTATCCAAACAAATGGAATCCCCCTGAATTGGTGGACCCACGTACCAGATTCTGTGGGGTGTCAGTAGTGCCCACCCAAATACGCCTGTAGTATTGCTTCCACTGATTTCTAGTAGATCTCCTCCGAGATTCTTCACCGCTTCACCACTCCATTTTGAGTTATGTCCCCAAAAGTAGGAAGAAAATAGCAGTATATAGTGAAGTACTATTTGTTCTGATGTGCAAATGGTAGTTTTTTATTAAAGTGCAACAGAAGGTCTTTTAAAACATAGCATATAACGTCCAAGTGCAAATTAGCAAGAGAATAATTAATAGTTAAAATTTGCAATCCACCACAGATTAGTGGACCCACATACCAGAGTTGTTGGGGTGTATCAAGTGTCCACCCAAAAACGCCTCAAATATTGCTCCCCGGGGTTTGCAGCAACAGTCAGCGAATTCCCTCTGGATATTGTGGGTACCTCCAACCAGTCACCAACGCGTTTCTGCCCTTTGAGGGCCTTTGTCAAGGTGTGTGGTGTGTATGGGGTAAGGTCTATTTAAACCCCCCTCTGTGATCTGATTGGAGGACCCATCAATGCATCTAAAAATGTGTACAGAATTAATATCGTATTCTTTACCTCCCTATCCATCAAAATATTCTCCCCACTGTACATAAACGTCCTAAATTGTACTATTTTAGTGTTATATTGTATTTAACAACGAGGGCGTGCGTTCCAAAGTCCGTGGAACGCACGCTACTTCCTGTTGTCCGACCAACACGTGACCGGATAGGCCGCAAGTATAGTCCACACGTGCGTTCCTTAGTCAATGTGTCAAAGGAAATAACGTGCGTTCCATTGACTAAGGAACGCACGTGTGGACTATACTTGCGGCCTATCCGGTCACGTGTTGGTCGGACAACAGGAAGTAGCGTGCGTTCCACGGACTTTGTTAAATACAATTTAACACTAAAATAGTACAATTTAGGACGTTTATGTACAGTGGGGAGAATATTTTGATGGATAGGGAGGTAAAGAATACGATATTAAGTCTGTACACATTTTTAGATGCATTGATGGGTCCTCAAAATGGAGTGGTGAAGTGGTGAAGAATCTCGGAGGAGATCTACTAGAAAGCAGTGGAAGCAATACTACAGGCGTATTTGGGTGGGCACTAGAGATGAGCGCCTGAAATTTTTCGGGTTTTGTGTTTTGGTTTTGGGTTCGGTTCCGCGGCCGTGTTTTGGGTTCGAACGCGTTTTGGCAAAACCTCACCGAATTTTTTTTGTCGGATTCGGGTGTGTTTTGGATTCGGGTGTTTTTTTCAAAAAACACTAAAAAACAGCTTAAATCATAGAATTTGGGGGTCATTTTGATCCCAAAGTATTATTAACCTCAAAAACCATAATTTACACTCATTTTCAGTCTATTCTGAATACCTCACACCTCACAATATTATTTTTAGTCCTAAAATTTGCACCGAGGTCGCTGTGTGAGTAAGATAAGCGACCCTAGTGGCCGACACAAACACTGGGCCCATCTAGGAGTGGCACTGCAGTGTCACGCAGGATGTCCCTTCCAAAAAACCCTCCCCAAACAGCACATGACGCAAAGAAAAAAAGAGGCGCAATGAGGTAGCTGTGTGAGTAAGATTAGCGACCCTAGTGGCCGACACAAACACCGGGCCCATCTAGGAGTGGCACTGCAGTGTCACGCAGGATGGCCCTTCCAAAAAACCCTCCCCAAACAGCACATGACGCAAAGAAAAAAAGAGGCGCAATGAGGTAGCTGTGTGAGTAAGATTAGCGACCCTAGTGGCCGACACAAACACCGGGCCCATCTAGGAGTGGCACTGCAGTGTCACGCAGGATGTCCCTTCCAAAAAACCCTCCCCAAACAGCACATGACGCAAAGAAAAAAAGAGGCGCAATGAGGTAGCTGTGTGAGTAAGATTAGCGACCCTAGTGGCCGACACAAACACCGGGCCCATCTAGGAGTGGCACTGCAGTGTCACGCAGGATGTCCCTTCCAAAAAACCCTCCCCAAACAGCACATGACGCAAAGAAAAAAAGAGGCGCAATGAGGTAGCTGACTGTGTGAGTAAGATTAGCGACCCTAGTGGCCGACACAAACACCGGGCCCATTTAGGAGTGGCACTGCAGTGTCACGCAGGATGTCCCTTCCAAAAAACCCTCCCCAATCAGCACATGATGCAAAGAAAAAGAAAAGAAAAAAGAGGTGCAAGATGGAATTGTCCTTGGGCCCTCCCACCCACCCTTATGTTGTATAAACAAAACAGGACATGCACACTTTAACCAACCCATCATTTCAGTGACAGGGTCTGCCACACGACTGTGACTGATATGACGGGTTGGTTTGGACCCCCCCCAAAAAAGAAGCAATTAATCTCTCCTTGCACAAACTGGCTCTACAGAGGCAAGATGTCCACCTCATCATCACCCTCCGATATATCACCGTGTACATCCCCCTCCTCACAGATTATCAATTCGTCCCCACTGGAATCCACCATCTCAGCTCCCTGTGTACTTTGTGGAGGCAATTGCTGCTGGTCAATGTCTCCGCGGAGGAATTGATTATAATTCATTTTAATGAACATCATCTTCTCCACATTTTCTGGATGTAACCTCGTACGCCGATTGCTGACAAGGTGAGCGGCGGCACTAAACACTCTTTCGGAGTACACACTTGTGGGAGGGCAACTTAGGTAGAATAAAGCCAGTTTGTGCAAGGGCCTCCAAATTGCCTCTTTTTCCTGCCAGTATAAGTACGGACTGTGTGACGTGCCTACTTGGATGCGGTCACTCATATAATCCTCCACCATTCTATCAATGTTGAGAGAATCATATGCAGTGACAGTAGACGACATGTCCGTAATCGTTGTCAGGTCCTTCAGTCCGGACCAGATGTCAGCATCAGCAGTCGCTCCAGACTGCCCTGCATCACCGCCAGCGGGTGGGCTCGGAATTCTGAGCCTTTTCCTCGCACCCCCAGTTGCGGGAGAATGTGAAGGAGGAGATGTTGACAGGTCGCGTTCCGCTTGACTTGACAATTTTGTCACCAGCAGGTCTTTCAACCCCAGCAGACTTGTGTCTGCCGGAAAGAGAGATCCAAGGTAGGCTTTAAATCTAGGATCGAGCACGGTGGCCAAAATGTAGTGCTCTGATTTCAACAGATTGACCACCTGTGAATCCTTGTTAAGCGAATTAAGGGCTCCATCCACAAGTCCCACATGCCTAGCGGAATCGCTCCGTGTTAGCTCCTCCTTCAATGTCTCCAGCTTCTTCTGCAAAAGCCTGATGAGGGGAATGACCTGACTCAGGCTGGCAGTGTCTGAACTGACTTCACGTGTGGCAAGTTCAAAGGGCATCAGAACCTTGCACAACGTTGAAATCATTCTCCACTGCGCCTGAGACAGGTGCATTCCACCTACTATATCGTGCTCAATTGTATAGGCTTGAATGGCCTTTTGCTGCTCCTCCAACCTCTGAAGCATATAGAGGGTTGAATTCCACCTCGTTACCACTTCTTGCTTCAGATGATGGCAGGGCAGGTTCAGTAGTTTTTGGTGGTGCTCCAGTCTTCTGTACGTGGTGCCTGTACGCCGAAAGTGTCCCGCAATTCTTCTGGCCACCGACAGCATCTCTTGCACGCCCCTGTCGTTTTTTAAAAAATTCTGCACCACCAAATTCAAGGTATGTGCAAAACATGGGACGTGCTGGAATTTGCCCATATTTAATGCACACACAATATTGCTGGCGTTGTCCGATGCCACAAATCCACAGGAGAGTCCAATTGGGGTAAGCCATTCCGCGATGATCTTCCTCAGTTGCCGTAAGAGGTTTTCAGCTGTGTGCGTATTCTGGAAAGCGGTGATACAAAGCGTAGCCTGCCTAGGAAAGAGTTGGCGTTTGCGAGATGCTGCTACTGGTGCCGCCGCTGCTGTTCTTGCGGCGGGAGTCCATACATCTACCCAGTGGGCTGTCACAGTCATATAGTCCTGACCCTGCCCTGCTCCACTTGTCCACATGTCCGTGGTTAAGTGGACATTGGGTACAACTGCATTTTTTAGGACACTGGTGAGTCTTTTTCTGACGTCCGTGTACATTCTCGGTATCGCCTGCCTAGAGAAGTGGAACCTAGATGGTATTTGGTAACGGGGGCACACTGCCTCAATAAATTGTCTAGTTCCCTGTGAACTAACGGCGGATACCGGACGCACGTCTAACACCAACATAGTTGTCAAGGCCTCAGTTATCCGCTTTGCAGCAGGATGACTGCTGTGATATTTCATCTTCCTCGCAAAGGACTGTTGAACAGTCAATTGCTTACTGGAAGTAGTACAAGTGGGCTTACGACTTCCCCTCTGGGATGACCATCGACTCCCAGCAGCAACAACAGCAGCGCCAGCAGCAGTAGGCGTTACACGCAAGGATGCATCGGAGGAATCCCAGGCAGGAGAGGAATCGTCAGAATTGCCAGTGACATGGCCTTCAGGACTATTGGCATTCCTGGGGAAGGAGGAAATTGACACTGAGGGAGTTGGTGGGGTGGTTTGCGTGAGCTTGGTTACAAGAGGAAGGGATTTACTGGTCAGTGGACTGCTTCCGCTGTCACCCAAAGTTTTTGAACTTGTCACTGACTTATTATGAATGCGCTGCAGGTGACGTATAAGGGAGGATGTTCCGAGGTGGTTAACGTCCTTACCCCTACTTATTACAGCTTGACAAAGGGAACACACGGCTTGACACCTGTTGTCCGCATTTCTGGTGAAATACCTCCACACCGAAGAGCTGATTTTTTTGGTATTTTCACCTGGCATGTCAACGGCCATATTCCTCCCACGGACAACAGGTGTCTCCCCGGGTGCCTGACTTAAACAAACCACCTCACCATCAGAATCCTCCTGGTCAATTTCCTCCCCAGCGCCAGCAACACCCATATCCTCCTCATCCTGGTGTACTTCAACACTGACATCTTCAATCTGACTATCAGGAACTGGACTGCGGGTGCTCCTTCCAGCACTTGCAGGGGGCGTGCAAATGGTGGAAGGCGCATGCTCTTCACGTCCAGTGTTGGGAAGGTCAGGCATCGCAACCGACACAATTGGACTCTCCTTGTGGATTTGGGATTTCGAAGAATGCACAGTTCTTTGCTGTGCTGCTTTTGCCAGCTTGAGTCTTTTCATTTTTCTAGCGAGAGGCTGAGTGCTTCCATCCTCATGTGAAGCTGAACCACTAGCCATGAACATAGGCCAGGGCCTCAGCCGTTCCTTGCCACTCCGTGTCGTAAATGGCATATTGGCAAGTTTACGCTTCTCCTCCGACAATTTTATTTTAGGTTTTGGAGTCCTTTTTTTTCTGATATTTGGTGTTTTGGATTTGACATGCTCTGTACTATGACATTGGGCATCGGCCTTGGCAGACGACGTTGCTGGCATTTCATCGTCTCGGCCATGACTAGTGGCAGCAGCTTCAGCACGAGGTGGAAGTGGATCTTGATCTTTCCCTAATTTTGGAACCTCAACATTTTTGTTCTCCATATTTTAATAGGCACAACTAAAAGGCACCTCAGGTAAACAATGGAGATGGATACTAGTATACAATTATGGACTGCCTGCCGAGTGCAGACACAGAGGTAGCCACAGCCGTGAACTACCGTACTGTACTGTGTCTGCTGCTAATATAGACTGGTTGATAAAGAGATGTCTATGTAACTATGTATGTATAAAGAAGAAAGAAAAAAAAACCACGGTTAGGTGGTATATACAATTATGGACGGGCTGCCGAGTGCCGACACAGAGGTAGCCACAGCCGTGAACTACCGCACTGTACTGTGTCTGCTGCTAATATATAGACTGGTTGATAAAGAGATAGTATACTCGTAACTAGTATGTATGTATAAAGAAAGAAAAAAAAACCACGGTTAGGTGGTATATACAATTATGGACGGGCTGCCGAGTGCCGACACAGAGGTAGCCACAGCCGTGAACTACCGCACTGTACTGTGTCTGCTGCTAATATATAGACTGGTTGATAAAGAGATAGTATACTCGTAACTAGTATGTATGTATAAAGAAAGAAAAAAAAAACACGGTTAGGTGGTATATACAATTATGGACGGGCTGCCGAGTGCCGACACAGAGGTAGCCACAGCCGTGAACTACCGCACTGTACTGTGTCTGCTGCTAATATATAGACTGGTTGATAAAGAGATAGTATACTCGTAACTAGTATGTATGTATAAAGAAAGAAAAAAAAACCACGGTTAGGTGGTATATACAATTATGGACGGGCTGCCGAGTGCCGACACAGAGGTAGCCACAGCCGTGAACTACCGCACTGTACTGTGTCTGCTGCTAATATAGACTGGTTGATAAAGAGATAGTATACTCGTAACTAGTATGTCTATAAAGAAAGAAAAAAAAACCACGGTTAGGTGGTATATACAATTATGGACGGGCTGCCGAGTGCCGACACAGAGGTAGCCACAGCCGTGAACTACCGCACTGTACTATGTCTGCTGCTAATATAGACTGGTTGATAAAGAGATAGTATACTACTAATATTATATATACTGGTGGTCAGGTCACTGGTCACTAGTCACACTGGCAGTGGCACTCCTGCAGCAAAAGTGTGCACTGTTTAATTTTAATATAATATTATGTACTCCTGGCTCCTGCTATAACCTATAACTGGCACTGCAGTGCTCCCCAGTCTCCCCCACAATTATAAGCTGTGTGAGCTGAGCACAGTCAGATATATATATACATTGATGCAGCACACTGGGCTGAGCAGTGCACACAGATATGGTATGTGACTGAGTCACTGTGTGTATCGTTTTTTTCAGGCAGAGAACGGATATATTAAATAAAACAAACAACTGCACTGTCTGGTGGTCACTGTGGTCGTCAGTCACTAAACTCTGCACTCTCTTCTACAGTATCACAGCCTCAGGTCAATCTCTCTCTCTCTCTCTCAACCCTAATCTAAATGGAGAGGACGCCAGCCACGTCCTCTCCCTATCAATCTCAATGCACGTGTGAAAATGGCGGCGACGCGCGGCTCCTTATATAGAATCCGAGTCTCGCGATAGAATCTGAGCCTCGCGAGAATCCGACAGCGTCATGATGATGTTCGGGCGCGCTCGGGTTAACCGAGCAAGGCGGGAAGATCCGAGTCGCTCGGACCCGTGAAAAAAAACATGAAGTTCGGGCGGGTTCGGATTCAGAGAAACCGAACCCGCTCATCTCTAGTGGGCACTACTGACACCCCACAGAATCTGGTACGTGGGTCCGCCAATTCAGGGGGATTCCATTTGTTTGGATAATTTTTGGAATACATTTTGATTTAATTAATGTGAGCAGAATTGAGTCTGACTATACTTCACCATATCGCTCTCTCTTTCATCTTTTGGGTAAAACCATGTGAATTGGAGTGGGGAATCTCTGCCGAATAAAGAATATCCTCATCAGAGCTTAACACTCTCCTTCCGAAGATCGAATATTGCCCTAGTAACCCAGGGAGCGCACCACAGCAAAATTTGACTGTACAAAGAGTGAATGCAGTTGCTAGCACAGCATACAGTTAGGAAGAAGTGAGGATTATGACAAGCAGATTATGCTTGGTGATGTGGAGAAGAGACAAAATAGTGATGAATGTTTAAGCCGCATATGTTGCAACCATCTTAAGATAAGATAAAATTCATAATGCTGCAACTGCAGTTGATGAAATAGAAAATAAAGACACCAGATTTAATATAAATGATAGATTACAAGACAGGGCCAGCTCCAGGTCTACAAGCGCCCTTTGCAATAATTATTGGAGCCCTAGCCCCCCTCATCCCCTTCCCCAGTTACTAAAAAACACACACACACTGGCATCAACAGGGACATACTTAATTGCTAGTGTATTTCAGGCTGATAATAGATTTTTTAATATGTACTGTATAAAAACAGGAGCCTCTGCCATTATGAGGGATTTGGTATTTACTATGTAAACTTTTCAATTCCCTATGACCAGGGTGCAATACTGCGGATGGAGTGAATTTACCAGCTGTCGGGATCCCGATAGGATAGCCAAAGAGCTTACCACATTAGTCAGAATTATTTCATAGCTATGTCACAACAGGTGTGTACAAATTTTGGGCCCATGTGAATAAACAACTGTCTTTCCCCAAAAATCAATAAATGATAGTTATACCATAAACCTACAAGTGCTTAATGCGATCCAGCGCTGTCATTAGGCTATATCACGGTCACTATAAAATGATGCTATACATAATCAGAGCGCTGTGACCCGGAGGAAAAGGGGAATCTTGAATGAAACTCTTTTACTTGTGATACTCAGAGAGAATGGTAAAGTTCAAGCAAAGCTCATGTACAATTTCTCCTGTATACATAATATTATCTGGTAGACCTGAGAAAGGGATAGCTATATAATTACAGGCAATAGCCCGATGTAATCACACCATTAGATGTAGAGACACTGTGAATGATATTGTGACACAGCGTCATCAAGGGCAGCATCACAATAAGAGTTAGAATTAGAATTAGAGTTCAAAACTAAAGTATTTATACTTATTATCCATAGGCTATCATGCACTTAATACTGTACGACACACTCGAGAACCAGACAATAAGGTCAGCCACACAATTTTTATTATGTTTAAGGGTGTTATATTATGCAGTGATGCGCACACTGCGAGCACAAAATCAATTAAACATAAGCATTGATGTTACAGCAGACCTTGAATGCTAATCAGGATAAATAAATACTAGAGTTATAAGCCCTTGATACAATTGGGGGTAATTCCAAGTTGATCGCAGAAGGAATTTTTTTAGCAGTTAGGCAAAACCATGTGCACTGCAGGGGAGGCAGATATAACATGTGCAGAAAGAGTTAGATTTGGGTGGGTTATTTTGCTTCTGTGCAGGGTAAATACTGTCTGCTTTATTTTTACACTGCAAGTTAGATTGCAGATTGAACACACCACACCCAAATCTAACTCTCTCTGCACATGTTATATCTGCCCCCCTGCAGTGCACATGGTTTTGCCCAATTGCTAACAAAATTCCTGCTGCGATCAACTTGGAATTACCCCCATTGTTATAAAACACTAGAGATAGTGAGGAAGGATTATAGGGGGCAATTCTGAGTTGATCACAGCAGGAACTTTGTTAGCAGTTGGGCAAAACCATGTGCACTGCAGGGGAGGCAGATATAACATGTGCAGAGAGAGAGATACATTTGGGTGTGGTGAGTTCAATCTGCAATCCAAATAAAGCAGCCAGTATTTACCCTGCACAGAAACAAAATAACCCACCCAAATCTAACTCTCTCTGCAAATGTTATATCTACCCCCCCCCCCTGCAGTGCACATGGTTTTGCCCAACTGCTAAAAAATTTCCTGCTGCGATCAACTTGGAATTACCCCCCTTAGTACAGAGGCTAAGCATTTTATTTCACACTATTTTTCACTTAAAAAAATTTTTTCACGTGCACAATATTTTCGCATATGTTTTACAACAATAAATAAAACTTATATTTTCAAATTAATGGTCATCTATCCAAGAGATATTTGACTTTTGGTAAATATTTGAACACTATTGCCCGTGTGTGCCCACATTTGGGAATACTTTCTTCTCTTTGACCTATATGGTCAGGAGGCCGATGCCAGAATCCCAACAGCCGGTCTGCATCCCGACCAAAGCCCCGAGTTCCCACTCGGGTGGTGGTCCACGCCACCACCTGAGGGGAAATATAATAATGTGGTGAATGAAGCTCGCTACCGGGCCTGAAGTGCGGTGAGCGCAACAGGCTTACAAGAGGATTCCAGCATCAGTCTCCTGACCGCTGTGATCCCGACCACTGGTATTACATACCAGAACTGCAATACTGTATGTTACATGCCATACTGATTAGAACTGCACAACTATTGATGTACAGTGTCTGATAACAGTCTCATGCAGTGATACTTTAAGATACCTATAGCTGACTTCCCATGCAGACAGTAATGCAGAGCTATAACAGTGCACATGCCAAGAACAATATCCAGTACACACTATCCATACACCTATTGTCTCAGGGGGGCTGGTTGATAATGTACCAAGTACAGAGACTGTACAACCACTACAGATACTCACTCCAGTAATAGGCAGCAACACATGAAGCTGATCATGCTGGTGTGCGGACAGGAGATGTGCTGGGGGATCAGTGATGCACTGGCATGGTGGTACACACAATAATGTGCACAGTCCTGGGGGCTGGCAGCCAGTTATTATGATGTATCGGTGTTAATGAGGATGGATTGGAGACCCTTGCAGGGCTGCAGGTCCCTCAACCCAGCTACCAGTAACTGTTCCACAGACCGGGGAGCACAGAGCAGTGGCATAGCAGCTGCTCCTAGAAAGCCAGTAATCCTCCCAGTTACACCTGCTGGCGGCTGGAGGCAAATGGCTAGCTGTGACTGCACCGTGGCCCAGACTAGGTGATGTTACAGCTGCCAGTGGCTGGTGATCAGCACTAGTCATCAGTCCCAGCGGCGGCTGGACTGCGCCCCTATGATGTGGGGCCCTATTCGATTGCACTGGACATTGCACGCTTAGTGGGTGGAGCAGAACAGATTGCATCGCACAGATTGCATTTGAGTCTTGTTACAGCTCTAGCTGGTGCTCATGTGTATTTTACCATCACATTTTTAAAACATGTGGCACACTAATTTCTAGCTGACACATTCTAAAAATTTAAATTGGGCTGGAAAACTGTTAGTGGTCCTGAGAGTATGAGAAGAACTGTTCTACAGTACCGTACATGCTTCACAGGTAGGGTTTGGCCTTAAATATTCACAGTACTACCCTAGACAAATTGACTGTTGTCATCCCATCTCTATATATAGGCTATAAATTCCACAAATACAAATTTACAAGTACAGTGCAAGATGCATTCCAATGGTTAAGCAAACATAGACATCAAAGACTGAATCATTGGAACTTTTCTAATTGATCTTTCGCACCACAAAACTTGACTGGCACAAACATTTGGTGCATTTTTCTCTCATATCTATTAGACAGAACATTTCCTTCTGCTTTGAATTGAGTGATGGAGTTTAGGATTAGCCAGATTAGATTTCCGTCAGAAGCTGAGAAGTGACTTTTTTCCCTGGACATAAAAATCTTTCAAACTTTTTTTTCCATTCATCAGCAAACAAGAATAGAAAATGAAAAAGTAACTGATAAATTTAAATGAGTTTAGTCACAGTGAATGATAAAATTAGATGAATGCAGTGATATTTACCTATGGAATGGAGTTTGTAAATAAGATGTACATTTTTCTCGGTGAATACTGTAGTTTAGTTTTTAGCTTTTTTGGAGAATCTGTAAAGGCCGCCTTAAAAAAATAATTTAAAAAAAAGTATGATACTTTGTATAGTACAAATCTTGCCATGCTTTACCCACCAGTTTATGTATTGTTTTGCATCAGCCAAGAGAAATTCCTCAAATGCTATTTTGAAACTTATTTATATTTATTTTTGCATTCACGACAAGGTGGTGATTCAGAGGCAGAAACAGGAAAAGCATCGTACACAAGTGGCCAATGTTTTCACTTTATGCATGGTTACTGCACAGATCCATGCAATTCCAAAGGGAGTTTCTGGGTGGTAACTGGTAGATTGACTACCAGTCTTGGGCATGTTGGTGACACTGAAAAGAGCAGTCATGGTCAATCGGAAATTCTGCATCAGCAATGGGTACCAATGGCGGGTCGATGGTTAGGCGTATGGTCGTGCGAGATGGTGGGCGTCTCAATAAAAAGCCCATTGGCCATGGCATTACCATAAAGCTGAAGTAACATTTACCCCAAAAGAAGCAACCGTAACTGCAACTGGGTCCACCTCTAAATCACGCCCTAAACCTGCTCTCTAGGGTGGCCAATCCCGGGATCAGGATAGGCGGGACCCTGGGATTTTGGCCTAAAATCAGCCAGGATTGAATCCTGGGATTGGAGCTTCCAATCCCGGGATTCAGGCCAATACTTTTTTTTTTTTTATGCCGGCAGCGTCTGAGCCAGATCAGCATACAGCTCAAACGCTGCCCGGCTCCCCCTGCCCCCGGCTGTGCACACTGTGCAGCATGACATGGTGTTAGAGGTCACACTGCTCAGCCCACAGTCACTGCCAGTCGGATTCTCTGCTTGCTGCCCGGGCCCCCTGACAGCACCTCCGCCAGCCGCCCAGACCCGTCAACAGCACCGTCTATTGCCCCCCGGATGCGCTGACAGCTAGAAGGGTGAGTATTTTTTTTTCTCACTAGCCTATCCCAGGAATCCTGGGATTGACCATTTTTCAATCCCAAATCCCGGAATTGGCCTCCCTACTGCTCTCTGTACCACAAAACTAGATTTTGTTGTTTTTCATTTCCAGTTGTTTAAATGAGGGGGGGGAATACATTTATTAGGCCTTTTTACTCCCACTTGAAGAAAAAAAAAACACATTGCCCCCACAGTAAAATAATAAAATACACATTCATTGCCACTATAGAAGACTGACCTGATATGAAGACAGTCTGTCAGAGTTGTTGTGGAAGATGTTGCAGAACTTGCAGTGGAAGCTGGCTCCTTGTCTCATCCCTTGCCCTCAGTGGCAGCCTAAGTGAGCCAGCCAGTGTGCACTGTGCAGTCTGCACTCTGCAGCACGCATCTGGGTGACATCAATAACATCATGGCTGGGGACACGTCTGAGCCCCAAAGAAGATGATCCCAATATTGCCCGGGCCAGAAATTAGTTTATTTTATAAATAGCCACTATCGTTCCATATAGTTGTGTACAAATGGAGGTTAGTCCACATGACAGATGAATAAACCAAAGGGTGGTTTAATAACCAGATAGAAACAGACACAGGTAACACAGGATTAACTGCAGGTGCAGATTGACAGGAATATCCCAGTAGCAACCAGGAGCATTTGGGTTATGCTGGACATTGTGGTGCGGCAGTGCACTCACTGTATTGTCACTATACTCAGTGGTGGCAGCAGGGTTTATGTATAACACTGGGGAGCACACATTTTGGTGAAGAAGATGTTAGACGCTTTTTGGGGTATTTCGGGGTTGCAGATTCTGAAAATTAGTTTTTATCCATCAGGTCTGCATATCAAGATATGACATATATCCATATAAATTTATACATTTATCCATATTGTATTATACATGTAATGAATGCCAATCAAATCAAGGTATGAAGATCAATCCCGAGGAACCTAGAACATGAACAACAAAATGAAAGTTTCTTCATTGAGACATGTCACTGAAACTGCGTCTCTCCGATTTCCTGTGATGAGATGTTCCAGGGCATTCACGGTGGATGCTCCAACAGTAGTCCGCCATCATATGTGTATCCCATCATCCATGGTACCGTTCTTCCATTGGGGGTCATTCCGACCCGATCGCATGCTGCAGTTTTTTCAGTGGTACGATCGAGTCAGAACTGCACATGGCGGCGTTTGGGCGCTATTTTCGGGGCGTGGTCCAGCTAACGCAGTCGTGGCCGGACCATGGGGGGGGGGGTGCAGCTGCTGCGTGATGTCACACGCGGCCGCTGCGACCCTGGCAGTGACAAGTATCTTCTGTCCAGCCGCAGGAGCTGCGCTAGCTGGGAGTTACTCTATAGGTACAAAAGCATCGCCGCTGGGCGATACTTTTGTTCTTGTGCGGTGGGTGCTTGGCATCCCCCTGCATGTCTGTGTCAGTGATCTAAATTTAGCACAGCTACAATCAGGTCAGAATGACCCACATTGTCCTTATTTCATGGTGAAATCACTCACCCTGTTCGCTGCTTACATCACCAAGACACTGTGGAAATCGATCCAAATGACTGTGGAGGTAATTGACTTTGATGCTTATGTTACAGCCAAGTGTAGAGAAAGAAGTGAGCATACTGCAGTTCCCAAGAAAAGTCTGAACATGTACTGTACACATGCAAACATCAACAAAACATCAGCAAAACCACAAGTATATATAAAGATATTATAAGAACACTAAGTAATGACATCAGCAATATTGTATCTCAAAAACTAGAGCTCCTATAACAAAATTAATGGTTTTCAGTTAGAAAAATGTGCCCTTGGGAGCTAGTCTCTCCAGTTAGAAAAGTGTCGCCTTGGGAGCTGGTCGTTCCAGTTATAAAAATGTGTCCTTGGGAGCTGGTCGCTCCAGTTTGAAAAATGTGCCCTTGGGAGCTGGTCGCATTGGATCTGCCTCCAGCGTTTAGTTAGGTAGCTTTTTTCTTTTATGTTTCTTTTATTTTCTTCTTTTATCAGGGCTCGCTGTCTACACTTCCCCACTTGCTTAAAAGTGGGGAAATGGGTTTTAGGATGCGCCAAAAGCTACCTAACTAAACACTGAAGGCAGATCCAGTGCAACAGCTCCCAAGGGCACATTTTTTTAACTGTATAATCTGCCAGTGTCCCCTGTGGAATCAGAGAAAAGGATTTAACGGTAGGTACCAAAATCCTGTTTTTTTCATATTCATTTTATTACATTTTAGTCATAAAGCCAAGAGGATTTTACAGATGTAGACATGCTCATCTTGCTGCGATGCATCATACTGTATTGTAGCATGCTTATGGTGTGCCAGGCTGTGACTATTCACAGCCGGTGATCATTAATTCAATTAGGAATTGTCCCAGGAGACCAGGAAAGCAGCTGAGCCTGCGCATGTTCAGGATAGCTTCTGCCCACTTTAACATATTGTCGCTATTGCGAATGGCAGAATATAGCAACAGCAATCACAATGACAACCACATCTGAATTAGCTACTGTACAGCTCCTTTTTGTGACTCTACCTCACAACTGTTATTTGATATACTGTTTTGCTAGTGCTACTATTTTTCTACAGCAATTCCTGATCATTGACTATGACAGCTACTGACTTGTCCAAAGATTCAGCTGCTGTGCAAAAGCTTCCATCTCTGAAAGCTGTTCTACCAGCATTTGGCTTTTGAGCATGTTTGCGTCTTCTCTCGATTCTTTCATATGTCACCATACTTTTTTAATTTGTCAATACAAATTTGACCTTTTTTACACCAACCATGTTGTTATTTATCATTATTATTATTATTATTATTATTATTATTATTATTATTATTTACAGTACATTTTTAAGGTTGATAAGTAAAAGATGACACAATGGGGTGTAAATGTTGATTTACTTACAGGACTAAAAGCAACACTTTAAAAAGACATTCAATACACTTTAAATGGAGCCACTGCGGCCGCTGTAATCAATCCTTAGCCTACGTACTTTTTAACCAGTTTGCGTACAAAGCCCCGTACCGTGTACGCACTTTGCGTACAAATGCCGCGATGGTCGTACAAAGTACACGCAGTGCGTACACACACAAAGACATGCCGTGAGCACTTTGTAGCTACACGTGTGACTAGATTACACTTATATATCACTAGCAGGGAAAGAGAGACACAACACCAATTTGTATTTCAAAGACTATGTTGGGATCTGACCCACCAACGGTTCTTTACTAGCAGGGGGTTACAATAACAACAATACAATACAATAAGAAAATGGCTACAGTCAATGGTACATACATTTTGGTTTCGCCTGCGCTTCCCGGTCCGGTCCTCAATCATCAAGGTTGATGATCTTCAGAGATTGAGAGAGTGACCTGGCCTGCAGCTGGCTATTTTTTACATTTGTCCAAAACCTAACACAATGGGAACTGTAATCTCTTTATCCATTGGACACAGGGATGGTCATTTACAGTACAGGAGAGGTCATAGGTCAGTTTGAATAGGTGGGCGATGTCTGTTCCAGGTGCACTTGCAGATGGTCTCCTCTGGGTTCCCACCGCATATCAAGTGTACAGTAAATACAGTTAATATTTATATTTTGCTCCTGCGCATAACTATTCGCAGGAGCGTGTGATCTTCTGCAAACTAACACCGGAATATTGCTCTTCAAATACCCTACAGCTGGATACCAAACACCTCCTTATAACCTAGTTCTGTCCCCTCCTGTCCTGTAAAGGTTAATCCCTTTGTTCTTATACCATTTAAACATGTGTAACTCACTGGTGTGGTGTAGGGAGACTATGTGTACATTGTGCACTATTTGGATTAAATATGTAATGTGTTTTTATGGCTTTTCCATGTGCTTACAAACACTACCGTAATTACTCATACCACGCGCTAATACGCAGGACCGCGGGAGCGACCACACGCAAATTGCGAATATGCGCACGCACGGCAGAGCAAGTATGCGCACGGAGGCCATCTGTGTGTAGTTTGTACGTGATGTGTGTACTGCAATATTTTTTGACTTCGACAGTCCACCCTTTGGCATTCATAAATAACTGCCACTATCTAATCAATAAACAGAAAAATATTACCTATACAGTATATACAGAAGCTTGGATGATTGGGGTAGAGTTGTAGGTGGGAAATGTATGACCTAGTGGGATAGTAAAAAGCATGTATGTATGAATCAATGTCTGAGGGGCATGTATCATCATGCCGTATATGTTCTAAATAAGCTTTGAGGTATTGCGAAGTATACATTAAATCCTTCTCATCCTGTATTAAGGGTCTGTAAATGGGCAAACAAACACTACCGAGCTCTTTTCAGCTTCTTATTCCAACAAATGGGGAGCACATTTAGTTGATGATACATGGAGGGGGAACATATGTGAGTGCTAGTATATGTGGCTATAACCTGTCGACTATGTGTGCCATTAACTGGAGGTTGCAGAGATGAAGATAAGACACATATATAAAAATACATTCACATAAACATTTTGGGTAGGGTTGACATTTTTTTCGGTTGGATGTATCTGGGCAGAGGGGGAGACAGAGAAAAACTGCTGAAAGAAACAGGCCATGAAATTCATTTTTACAATCCTTATCATATCACAGTTTCTATTGAGGGGTCATAAATTAAATCTGCTGCTGTAACAGCGCCCTCGCTCCTTAGACTCATCAAATTTGTGCTGTGCTTGCGTCGCGTTAGAATTCGAACACACCTGAATATCAGACCAATAATTATGATGACTCCCATGATACAAAGGAGAAACTTCCCCACACTCATAATGACATTTTGAGTCCACTCTCCTAACCCTGAGAACCATTTGCGTGGGTTCATCCGTGAGACCCAGCCGGTCAGTTCATTACCCACAGTCGCTAAGGTAAGGTTGTGCTTCCTCCTGAACTCCCACTTCAACTGTAAGATCTCGTCCATCTTCTCACTGATGATCTCCGTGGGGTCGTCAGTGCTATTCGGGATATACGTACAACACTTCACGCCATATTGCATTGCCAGGGTAACACAGTACCCACCTGTCACGGCTGTAACATAATTAAGGACCATCCTGTGCTGGATCAGTTCCTTCTTGTAGGCTTGTAACTCCCTTCCCGTATACCTGAAGGTGTCATCATACATTTCGGTGATATTGTCTATCAAGTTCGCTAGCGCATGGCTGTACCTAGAATTTATAGTTCCTCTGGCAGTACGGGTGATATCTAATGCGAGAAGGAACTGAATCCTGGTGGATTCATGGATCAAATCAGAGGCTGCATGCTCTGCCCTATCTATGAGGTGTCTCTTGATGATGTGTTCATAGTGGGTATGAGTATAATGAGTCTGAGCGCTGCGGTGAATGTCTTTCATCTTATCATGGGTTATGGTCATGACCTCTGGTAGTACCCTTCCAATGTAACACAATCCCTCAGAGCTTGGAGCAAGCCACTTGTACTCTTTCCTCCCACATATGAAATAGGCATCATCTGGGAGAACATAGGGGACAAAATGTAACATCACCATGTTGCAAACTTTCCAGGTAAAGAAACCAATCCCTAGTTCTCTCATTTGCTCAGTACAAGTATCGGGCTGGATGATATGGGCACAATACCCTGACGATACTTTTCCAACCCACATGGTCTTGCTTCCACGTGTATACCTATACCGAAAATACCTCCCACTGTTGGCTATCTGGCGTACAAGTTCAGAGTCAATAGGAATCCTATCAGCTCTGTGTGAAAAAGTAATTGTCTGGTTATTCCAAGTCACTTCCCAATTTCTGGGTTTTGGAAATATTGAAACACAACAGGGACCTATCTACGTTGTACTGGTGGAGCTTCAAGCTAGGGGGCCTAGAGATATTGAATTTCTTGTCCACCGGTCTCCCACCCCATAATTCGAGTACCTCATCTATTGCTAAAGGGTATGGTACTAATCCTGACTTACTCTGTCCTTGAGGTACTTGTGAGCACACCCAACATTCCGTCTGGTTTAAGACCTTACCCACTAGTGAGTGGTAATCACTCAACGGATGTCGGTCCATGTCGATATTAATGTTGGACTGACATCTCTGGATGCACCCATCTTCGACTATGTCCTCACAATTCCTACAAATACAATATTCATCAGGCAATAACCCTTCACATTGCCTCCGAGTTCTATGACTACCCGAGCGCTTACTGTTACCAGCCTTTACTCGAGTGATGTGCTGCTCCTGCGATCCTACAAATTCATACTCGCCATCAGAACCCATTCCAGATCCCCGCTCGACCTCTCTGAGACCCTCACCAAAACAAATTGTCCTGATCAAAAATAGAATTACTAGTAGAAACCGAAACACAGTCTCTTGTGTTAGATCCATTTCGTTAGAGGAAAGAAGGAAAATAAGGAGGAGAAAAGAAAGAAAAATGCAGGGGGGGGTGGGGTGAAAAAAGAAAATGGTGTGACAACCGCCTTGGTCTTGTTGCTCTCCGTGCTCAGGTGCCTTTCAACAGTCCTGCCTCTCAACTTTCCCGGAACAAACACTCTAGTGATACAAGGTTCTCTTCACCTTGCTCTTTGTCACAAGTTTTCTCCGGGTCAGCGACCTTCTTGCAGTGGGACGAGTGGTCCCAAGTCTCTCTTTCGGCGACCTTTAGTGCTCTCGTGCTGCTTAACAAGACTTGGTACGGTCCTTCCCACCTGTTTATGAGGCAACTTGAGTGTAAGAAATTTCGAATCATCACATAATCCCCAGGCTCAATGTCATGACAATTACTGTTCGGTAGGTCAGGAATCACCAGCTTTAGATTTCTTTGTTGATTTCTCAGCTGCTGGTTCATCCTAACCAAATATTTCACAGTCATTTCATTATTGCATTTCAAATCATCCTGGGGGTCTATCATTACATGAGGTTGTCGACCAAAAAGAATTTCAAAGGGTGACAAGTTAAGCGGAGACCTGGGAGTGGTTCTGATGCTGTACAACACTAGTGGCAAAGCTTCTGGCCACAGCAATCCAGTTTCAGCCATCACTTTGCTCAGCTTGTTCTTAATAGTGCTGTTCACTCTCTCTACCTTTGCACTCGCCTGTGGCTGGTACGGAGTATGCAGCTTGCTATTAATTCCCATCAGTTTGCACATGACCTGAAAGACTTCACCTGTAAAATGGGTACCCCTATCACTTTCAATCATTCTAGGGATACCATATCTACACACAAATTCCTGCACAATTTTCTTTGCAGTGAACGTATCAGTATTTGTGGCAGCAGGGAACGCTTCTACCCAGTTGGAAAATATATCAATACATACTAACACATATTTCAAATTGCTACAGGGTGGTAACTGTATGAAGTCGATTTGTATTACCTGAAAAGGTCCGTCTGTCGGAGGGATATGGGATGGCTCTGTTGGTATTGATTTACCAATATTCTTCCTCAGGCAAGTAAAACATGTCATTGCACTCTTACCTGCATGAGAATAGAATCCTGGTGCACACCAGTAGGCTCTTACCAGCTTGCGCATACCCTCTTTGCCCAGATAAGTCAGACCGTGTGCCGCCTCAGCTAGACTTGGAAGATATGCTCTGGGGGCCACTGGCTTACCGTGTCCACCTGTCCAAAGTCCTGAGGACTCCTGACCATACCCCTTCGATTTCCAGACCGCCTTTTCCTGTAGGGAACACAGATATTGCATTTCAATTAACTGTTGTGTGTTGACCGTGTTAAATGTCATCAGTGATGTGATGTTCGTCTGTATGAGGGTGCTTGCTGCTGATTTAGCAGCTTCATGTGCCCGGCTGGTACCAAGTGAAATTGGGTCTTGGTTGTAAGTGTGTGCTTTGCTCTTGATAACAGCCACTCTGTCTGGTTCCTGTATTGCTGTCAAAAGCCTTTTGATGTGGGACGCATGCGCTACAGGTGTGCCATCTGCCGTCATGAAATTTCTTAGGCGCCACAGGGCCCCAAAATCATGCACCACTCCAAAGGCGTATCTAGAGTCTGTGTATATATTAGCTGACTTAATCTTGGCCAATTCACATGCTCTGGTTAGGGAGACCAGCTCAGCAACTTGTGGTGGGGTTCAGCTTCTATGATACCTTCGTCATCTACAACTGCATATCTGGAGCACAAGTCTACCAATTCCATCTGTCTGTGGCAACTACCGTCAGTGTAGAAGGTAAAGTCTACTCCTTCCAGTGGGTTGTCACTGATGTCAGGTCTCGCAGTGAAAGTTTGGTTCATGTGTTCCATACAATCATGCGTATCAGTATCTGCACTAAATCCTCCTTCACCATTATTCTCATCTTCCACCCTTTGTGCCTGTCCAGGCACACTTGGCAAGTACGTTGCAGGATTTAGTGAGCTCTTAATGGTGATGTTTACAGGAGCCATCAGTGATAATTCCCACTTTGTAAACCGAGCAGATGAGACATGTCTGGTTTGGGCGGAGTTTAGTAAGGCTGATACTGCATGAGGTGTATGGATGGTCAGGTCGTGTCCTAACACTACGTCCTCACTTTTACTTACCAGCAAAGCAATCACTGCAACACTTCGCAAGCAAGTGGGGAGAGACCATGCTACAGTGTCCAACTGTGCACTGTAGTAGGCTACTGGTCTGCTGGCATCACCATGTCTCTGTGTTAAGACTCCTGCCGCGCACCCAGCACTTTCAGTACCGTACAATTCGAAGGGCTTCTCATAATCTGGCATACCTAATGCAGGTGCTTGCGATAGACACTGTTTGAGTCTCTTAAACGCCAGTTCGGACTCATCTGTGTGAGAGATCCGTTCCGGTTTGTTCGAAGAGGCCATTTCTTGCAAAGGTAAAGCCAGTATAAAGAACCCTGGAATCCAGTTTCGACAGTACCCACACATTCCAAGGAAAGTGCGGATCTGTTGCTGAGTTTGTGGTAGAGTCATGTCGCGAATCGCCTGTATTCTATCAGTGGTGAGGTGTCTAAGTCCTTGTGTCAAGCAGTGTCCCAAGTATTTAACCCTGGTCCGGCACACCTGCAACTTATCCTTTGAAACCTTGTGTTCTGTATGGGAAAGATGAAACAGAAGCTGTTTCGTATCTTTCAAGGACGATTCGAGTGAGTCAGAACACAACAATAAGTCATCAACATACTGTATTAGCACTGATCCACTCTCAGGTTGAAAAGATTGTAAACAGTCATGCAAGGCCTGGGAGAAAATACTCGAGCTGTCAATGAAACCTTGGGGGAGATGAGTCCAGGTGAACTGTACTCCCCTGTATGTAAAGGCAAAGAGGTATTGGCTGTCAGGGTGAAGAGGAACAGAAAAGAAAGCAGAACAGAGGTCAATGACAGTGAAGAATTTTGCTGTAGAGGGAATTTGCATGAGGATGACAGCTGGATTGGGCACTACGGGGAATTGGCTCTCAACTATTTTGTTTATCCCCCTTAGATCCTGCACTAGCCTGTAACCCCTCCCCCCACTCTTTTTCACAGGGAAGATGGGACTATTGGCGGTGCTGGACATCCTGACTAGGATGCCCTGCTGTAGCAGCCGCTCAATGAAGGGGTACACTCCTAATTCTACCTCTGGCTTCAGAGGATACTGAGGGATTTTTGGAGCTATCCTACCATCTTTTACTTGTACTGCTACTGGAGCTACATTTGCCATCAATCCAGTGTCCTGTCCATCTTTGGTCCAAAGGGAACCCGGTATTTGCGAGATCAATTCCTCTACCTTTGATGGACACGTGTCTATAACAGTAGAATGCGACATTAGTCTTTGAGGGGTGTCTAGTATATCTTGCACTTCTTGAGAGTGGTTCTCAGGTATATCCAAGAAGACATCCTCAGGAGTACAGTATATGACTCACCGCATTTTACACAATAAATCTCTGCCGAGTAGATTAGTCGGAGCCGATGCAGCCAATAGAAAAGAATGTTTGGTTTGCAAGGGCCCTATCGTAATCTCTGCAGGTCTACTCAAAGGGTATTGTTGCACCGTTCCTGTTACTCCCATTGCCGAAATAATTTTACCCGTGGTTTTTACACCTGATGTGGAATTCAACACTGATCTGGCCGCCCCTCTATCTACAAGGAAAGGTAATGGTACACCAGCTACATCAACCATGACCTCAGGTTCACTACCAAGGCTAGCAATCAACTTCACTGGCTGCAGACTACAGGTGTGGCCCAACCCCTATTGTGTAGAGGGACCCTCCCACAGTGCATTGGCAGCTACAATATGTGAGGGGGGTAGCTGTGATTTTTCGGAGGCCTGCCAGTCCCTCCTTGGTGGGTACCTCCTTGTTTCCCCTCTATGTGGCTCGTAATCTCTTCTATATGGTCCCTGATCCCAATTATGTGAATAGTAGTATGGCTCTTATTCAGGTCTAAGGGGTCTGTATACGTTATGTGTCCCTTTGTTCCTACAGTCCCTTGCAAAATGTCCTTCCTTATTACAATAGAAGCATACTATTGACCGTGACTTACCATCAGGGGTCTGGGGTTTTGGCTGATGTGGTTTTGCTGTAAGAGCCTGTATACTCACCGTCATCAGCTTATCCCCTTGCGACTCCCTGTGCTTACTGATGTTCCGATCGTGCTTGACAGTGGACTCTCTCAATACAGCCACCGAGATACCTCTCCAATTAGGTAGAGAGGTTTGCACCCTTGTTCTCAGTGCCTCCTTTAACCCATCCATTAATACAGAAACAGCTACCTCCCTGTGATGTGCATTATCCTTAATATCCTCGATCCCAGTATATCTAGCTATTTCCTGCAGTGCTCGATGGAAATATTCGGATGCCATTTCACCTTCTTTTTGTCTTATGGAGAAGATTTTATTCCATTTAACAACAGTAGGGAAATACACTCCTAATTGCAGGTTGATTTGCTGTACATTCTCCTGATTGTATTCATCAGTGAGAGGTACCTCTGCATCTAACTTACAATCCATTATTAATTTTGGGATGTCAATATTTGAGTGTAAACACACCCGTAGCACTGTTCGCCAATCTTTATTTGTGGGCTCGTGGGCGTTACCTAACTCTTTAATGAACCTCTGGCATCCGACTAGATCTTTTCTGGGATCGGGAAATTCTGACATAATTGACCTTAACTCTGCCCGGGACAAGGGACAATGCATGGCAATGTTCCTGATGGGAGTCATCCACTGAGTGTCAGTTTTCCCGTTGGGAACTGCAATCACCATGACAGGATTTAATTCAACTACATCATTCTTGACTCTATAATGTGGGGAGCTATTGTCTCTGCATAGTGTATGGTGCCGTACTTACCTGTGGACACGACCTCACTTATCCCTCCACTAGGGGGCCTTGCTACAACTCTTGGTGGTTGGGCCGTGCCCACCTGGGTGTCCTGTATGGTGGCTGCTAGAGTTAGTGCCGATATCGTGCTGGGCTCATCTTCCTGCTCACAGTCCTGAGGAAAATTTAGAACGGGATACAAATGGCAAGGGTTAAGGTTAGGGTTAACACATGTATAAATCATTTTCCTATCTTTTACCGATGCACCATTGCTTTTAGCCAATTTCTCCCCATCAATATATGGTGGTGGTGGTGGTGCGCTCGCAATTGCTTTCCCACTAGATTTGGAACTTGCTGTGCAAGCCAGTTCCTTTTGCATCTCCCCCTCTTGCTGCCACAGGTTTAAACAATTAGTATGTCTGACCCTTTGTTTTCTGGATTTAATCAGACATACTTTAATCTTTATGTTCTGTAACACTTTTGATTCAAAGCTACCAACCTTTGGGAATGGGGCCCTATCTTCCGCAGTCATACGTACCCACTCATTGCAAAAAGCCTCCATGAGTGAACCATATTTTTCACACATAATAATCCTTGCTGACCCTTTTGGCCGCAATTCTGACCTTCTCAGTCCCAACTCTTCTGCCTGAACCCTAGCTACCAAACGCCCACTGCTTGTGCAATTGGATCCCATCGCGGACTTTTTGCCAATAAATGCAATCCCTAATGCACACCGCAAATAGACGGTGAAAGACACCTAGCGCTTTCACTCGCTCCTTCTCCGCTGACGTACCACGACTCACTTCAACAGTGAGGCCCCAACTGGCTTCTATTCACTGGAAGTTTTTAGGAGTAACTTACCTCTTCCAGCAAATATCCTCCGCTGAAGATTTTCCTGAGAGAGACCAGCGAAAACTTCCCTTTTTGACTTACACAAATCACGCTTGCATATGCTCTACACAGCGATAATGATACCGCGATTTTACGCAAAAGCTCGTAAAAGGGGTATCAAGTTGCGCTATGTATCGCACCCACAAACATGCGCTCCAATCGCACAGCGTATAGGTACTTGTTACCTATCCGCCCTACGACCACTGGAATTGAATCACAAGCTGCGAAACCTCAGCCGGAGCGTAATACAAAACCTTTAAACTTCAATTCACAATTTCTATACTTCTGCACAATGCACAATTCTATATCATGCTCCTCTACAAATCACCTCACGATTTGCGTATTACCTTTACCTTTATTAACGTGAGTCAGCCGCCTCACGCCACCAAGTCTCCACTCACTTGGTGTACCCACAGTATCCAAATTTACGGGTTCAAATACTCTTACTCTGCTTTCACTCACTCAAATACACCTTGTTTTTCTGTACAGAAAATTTTTACTCCTTTTAGGTCAGCAGCTTTTTTCCAGAGGAGCTTACAGTTTTTAAACTAAATTTAGAGTAACCTGCTTTTGAAATCGGATAGTTATGTGCTATTGTATTAAATTTATACTATCCCACCTTTAATTGAACAAATATCGTGTAATTTGTACTTAGCGTCCGTATTCCTACGCAACCTTGCGTAAACACGCGATCAGCGTGCCTTTTACACTACGAGCGCTCTCCTGTACTTTTTCCGGACCATGTGTACAAACGTGCGTCCGCAATAGAACAAATCACACAATCTCTATAAATGTGAGCAATACAAACTATAATTACTCACTTAACACACCCCACACTTGTTCCGTATAACCCTTTACGAATGGGCCAGAACTGCGTTTTTGTGTTTTCTTATAATTACTCCCTTAAATACATTTATTTCAAATTTATCTATATAGCAAACAAATGTATCCGATTTCACACAGGTTTAAGAATGATTACTACCCTATGGCAATAATTTATGGGAGAGTCTGCAAACTATTGGTACGCTTTGTGGGGGTGATTCCGAGTTGTTCGCTCGCTAGCTGCTTTTAGCAGCATTGCACACACTAAGCCGCCGCCTGCTGGGAGTGTATCTTAGCATAGCAGAATTGCTAACGAAAGCTTCGCTAATTTTCTCGTAACGATTACCCCGCAGTTTCTGAGTAGCTCCAGACTTACTCAGCCATTGCGACCAGCTCAGTCCTTTTCGTTCCTGGTTTGACGTCACAAACACACCCAGCATTCGCGCAGCCACTCCCCTGTTTCTCCAGCCACTCATGTGTTTTGCAACTCGAACGCCTGCGTTTTTCCGCAAACTCCCATAAAACGTCCAGTTTCCGCCCAGAAACCCCCACTTCCTGTCAATCACACTACGATCAGCACAGCAATGAAAAATCTTTGTTATGCCGTGAGTAAAATACCTAACTTTTGTGTAAAATAACTAAGCGCATGCGCTCTGCGAACCTTGCGCATGCGCAGTAAGCGACTAATCGCAGTATAGCGAAAATCGGCAATGAGCGAACAACTCGGAATGACCACCTGTGTACGCTCTTGGCTCCAAAATTACACAGACTTTTTAAATAGCTTTTTTCCTGTTTACCTCCGGGCTCTATCAGCACCTCTATAGACCAGACAGAGCAGACGCAATCTAATTAGCACACAAATAGTGTTTCAAAACATCCAGCAACCAGAAACAGGTTTAACATACTGTAGATATCTTTCCACCCTTTGCTGATAGATAAAAGTCTGCTTTGACCTGCTAGCCTTTGAGTATGTGAAAAACCGGATCAAGCTCCCAATTGTAAATGTTGATTTACTGACAGGACTAAAAGCAACACTTTAAAAAGACATTCAATACACTTTAAATGGAGCCGCTGCCGCCGCTGTAATCAATCCTTAGCCTACGTACTTTTTACCCAGTTTGCATACAAAGCACCGTACCGTGTACGCACTTTGCGTACAAACACCGCAATGGTCGTACAAAGTACACGCAGTGCGTACACACACAAAGACACGCCGTGAGCACTTTGCAGCTACACATGTGACTAGATTACACTTATATAACACTAGCAGGGAAAGAGAGACACAACACCAATTTGTATTTCAAAGACTATGTTGGGATCTGACCCACCAACGGTTCTTTACTAGCAGGGGGTTACAATAACAACAATACAATACAATAAGAAAATGGCTACAGTCAATGGTACATACATTTTGGTTTCGCCTGCGCTTCCCGGTCCGGTCCTCAATCATCAAGGTTGATGATCTTCAGAGATTGAGAGAGTGACCTGGCCTGCAGCTGGCTATTTATACATTTGTCCAAAACCTAACACAATGGGAACTGTAATCTCTTTATCCATTGGACACAGGGATGGTCATTTACAGTACAGGAGAGGTCATAGGACAGTTTGAATAGGTGGGCGATGTCTGTTCCAGGTGCACTTGCAGATGGTCTCCTCTGGGTTCCTGCTGCATATCAAGTGTACAGTAAATACAGTTAATATCTATATTCTGCTCCTGTGCATAACTATTCGCATGAGCGTGCGATCTTCTGCAAACTAACACCGGAATATTGCTCTTAAAATACCCTACAGCTGGATACCAAACACCTCCTTATAACCTAGTTCTGTCCCCTCCTGTCCTGTAAAGGTGAATCCCTTTGTTCTTATACCATTTATACATGTGTAACTCACTGGTGTGGTGCAGGGAGACTATGTGTACATTGTGTACTATTTGGATTGAATATGTAATGTGTTTTTATGGCTTTTCCATGCGATTACAAACACTACCGTAATTACTCATACCACGTGCTAATATGCAGGACCGCGGGAGCGACCACACGCAAATTGTGAATATGCGCGCGCATGGCAGAGCAAGTACGTGCATGGAGGCCATCTGTGTGTAGTTTGTACGTGATGTGGGTACTGCAATACTTTTCGACTTCGACAGTGGGCAGCAGGAGTCATCAACCATTAGGGGGTTTATACTGTTGCATGCAGCATACACATACTTTCCAGCACTGTTTTAGATGCACTATCACAACTCTAAAGCAGGTTGTGCATTTGGTATTCATTACTTAAAGAAATGTTTCACTCCCGATGCATTTGTAACGTCACTATTACCTCCAGGAAAACCAGTAATCAAGTGCCCCTTTCTCATTAACAATTTTTTTCTTTGTCTGGTAAAGGGAGTTTCTATTTATTCTTGGCTATGACAGCAAGAGGAAGCATGGTTACTAGTCACTTGTGATTAATAATGCCATTTTTAATTCAATTCCCAGCAGTTTCTTTATATTAACACGTGTGACTATAATAAAAAAATGTATTTTCAACCATTCATTAAGTGTTATTTGTTTTTACTTGTATTTTCCTTGGGTGTTTTGCAATATATTTAATGCATTTATATTTTTGTTCTTTTCTTAACAACCCAGGCATAAAATTAGGTCAATAATATCAAACAGATCAATTGTTCATTTAAGGCTTTTTTATTTATTTAGATTTTTGACTCTTTCAGAAAATAATGTCAAGCAGTTTCATTTTCCATCTAAGACTGTGGTAGTTTATAAACAAACCACTTAAATAACTACTAAACATCAATATATGTTTTGTGAGGGCTACAGTATGTGGAAAATAATTTACCATTCCATCTTAATGGGTCCATACATCTGGGGAGAATCTGGGCAATTAGAGACTGGTGTAGGAAGGAAAGGTTTGTGGCTTAGAGACTGGTGTAGGAAGGAGGAGTATGTGTTCTTGGAACACTAGGCGGACTTCCCAGTCAGGCGTCATCTTTTTTGTCATGATGGACTGTACCTGAATGAAGAAAGGGTTGTGGTGCTGGGGGGCATAATGGTTAGAAGGTTGGAAGAGCTTTTAAACTAGTAGCCTGGGGGGAGGGTTTAGTTAGAAGCTAATGGTCAAGCAGTAAGAACAGTAAGGATGGGGGTAGTGAACAATTTGGAAGTGGAGAAGGGGGGAGCAAAAGATCAGCCAGCAAGGGCAAGGGTATTTGCGTGGATATTGGCACCAGAAATATGGACACAGGTATTGCCCAAGATAATCCCTATTTATTACCTAATGACGAACATGGCTCAACAATACGGTATATAGAAAATTATGTCCATAGCATAAGGGAAGATACTAACATCAGGGGGGTTTAGAAAGTCTTAGTAGGTCAAATAGAGATAGTGGTGCGGAAGTATGATGGGGTGGAAAGGGAGGGAGGAGGAGAATAACAGTTGGTAAGCGTAATTCTAGAAAGGCACTTGTAAATATAGATAAGATGCCATTAAAACAAATGGGCAATGGAGAGGCTAAGCTAAAATGTATGCTTGTGAACGCAAGAAGTCTATCAGGTAAAATGGGGGAATTGGAATGGCTTATATCAAAGTCTCAGTATGATATTATAGGTATTATGGAAACATGGTGGGATGACTCTCATGACTGGGTTGCAAATTTAGAGGGATATTCTCTTTTCAGGAGGGATGGCGCTACCAAAAGGGGAGGAGGGGTATGTCTCTTTGTTAAACCATCTCTAAAACCAAAGTTAATAGATGGAATTTACGAGGGGACTGGAGATAATGTGGAGTCGCTATGGGTTGAGATCACAAATGGAGGCACGGAAGCAAAGAAATTAGTCATTGGCACATTTTTCAAGCTACCGGATATTAGCGTACATGATGAGGTACAACTCTACCAGCAAATTGAAAAATCTGCAGGAATGGGGGACAGCCTAGTGTTAGGGGATTTTAACTATCCTGATATAAATTGGAGTAGCGATTCATGTGTAAAAACTAGGAGCAGCAGGTTCTTAAATACATTAAAGGATAACTACTTGACTCAATTAGTCGAGGACCCAACTAGGGGTAAAACTATTCTGGACCTAGTTATTACCAATAATACAGACATTATATTAAACACTAAAGTTGGGGAGACCTTGGGAAACAGTGACCACTATATGGTCACATTCAACATCAGTTTCAAGAAACATAACTATAAGGGAACATTTAAAACATTTAACTTTAGAAAAGCTAACTTCAATTTAGACAGGCACTAAATGACATTGACTGGGAAGTTTTGTTTCATGGTAAAGGCACAACGGAAATGTGGGATGCTTTAAAAGGGTTGCTTGATAGCAATATTCACAAATTCATTCCCATGAGCAGTAAACACCGAAGTACTAAGCACAAAACAATATGGCTTAATAAGGAGGTCAAAGAATCAATGGCTAATAAGAGGCGTGCTTTCAGAACATTTAAATCTAATGGAGGAGAGAAGTTATTCCAGTATTATAAGGAATGCAATAAAGAATGCAAAAAAGTAATAAGGGCAGCTAAAATTAAAAACGAAAGGGAAATCGCTATAGAGAGTAAAACCAATCCTAAAAAGTTGTATAAATACATAAACAGAAAAAGGTTAAAGAGGGAGAACATAGGCCCATTAAAAGATGTACTGGGAGCTTTGATAAACGATGATAAAATAAAAGCAGAAATACTGAACAGTTTTTTTTCCTCAGTATTCACCAGGGAGGATCAGATGGTGAGAGTAGTGCATAACGATAGTGAAGGTAATGACTCTTGTCTTGATGGTTGTTTAAGTGAGGAAGTAGTCCTGGAGAGACTAAGCAACATAAAGATTAATAAATCACCAGGCCCAGATGGTTTTCATCCGAGGGTTATTATGGAGCTTAGGGCTCAGCTAGCAAAACCCCTATACTTGATTTTCCATAGTTCAATTAGATCAGGCATGGTCCCAAAGGATTGGCGCATAGCTGAGGTAGTGACTGTATTTAAAAAGGGAACTAAAAATAACCCTGTTAGCTATAGACCAGTTAGTTTAACCTCTATAGGGGGTAAAATATTTGAAAGTATTTGAGGGATAGCATAAAAGATTATCTGCAGGTTAATAAGATAAATAGCAAAAGTCAGGAAGATTTACCAAGGTAAAAGGGCCCGGCGCTTAGAAATAAGATGTTTGACCTAAAGCAGCTGTTCAAGGGATAGTTAGTCCCTTAAGAATTTAATGTAAAGGAAAAAATGTGTACAGCGCTAAAAACTGGATATAACATAGTATATCTTTTTTAATTTTTATTATTTATTAGTTAGCCTTAAAAAATCTAGTTGCAACTAGCAAATAACATAAAATATTGGATAAAAATTGGTATAAATGTGAACAGAAAAGGGCAAACACAGCACAGTAAATTGTTTGGAATATTACCACATAAGGAAGCCACACACAGTGTCCTATTTGTAATCCTTGGAAGAAATGCCACAGTCCAGGGGATATACGTGCCACTTGTTGTGAGTTGTTTAGTCCATAAGGAGTAAGATGGAATGACCCTGAGGAAGCTGGATCACCTTGTTGCCAGCGAAACGCGTTGAGCCCTATACCCCACCTGGGCACCACTCCACGACACATTGGGACTCTGACATTCTCGGCATTCATTTGGACTTTGCTCCTATCACTGGGATTCATTCCCCAAGGATAAAGAACCGGATCCACACAAACAGCTAGCAATGGACCCTTCCTAAAGCTGATGCCATTAAACATCTCATCTGTGGAAACCGGTAATTATCTGCTGCTACAGTGATTGCCACTTTGGAGACTGTCCTAGCCGTGTAAATCTGTATATGTCCCAAAGGAAAGTGGATGTATAAGTGACTATACCCAGTGGGCACTATTATATTTTATATTTTAAGTGTTATTTAGATCAATAACAGGATTTCACACCTGTCTTTTTAAATGATTTAATAAATTGACATTTTATTCAGCAAACCGTCCTTATATAATTCTTACAGCCAGCGCTGGTACTTGTGTTTTTTATTTCATTAACTATGTAACTATGTAACTATATTCCCCATTTTCATAATGTCTGGGTTGGGGGATCTGGGAAATACATTTTGGACATTCTTGTTTCGCTGATTCCAACCAAATGACAGTTAGGATCAGTGAGTCCGGGATTTTCTGCTGGAAATTATTTGTGTGCATGTGTTGATTTTGCAATGTTATATAAGCACACACAATTGGATGACTGACACTAAGGACAGCCCAGTTACTTACCCAGTGATGTTGGCTTATTAATAGATAGCAGGTACAGCCACACTCACTGTTGCACACTGGTTCTCATGGAGCGGCGCTTCAGCATAATAGGATGTCATACAGCTCATCAGCCAGTGAGGGTAAGTAGGCAATGGGTAAAGATGCAGACATACTGAAATTGTTGTAGACTACAGTTAATAGCAGTTTTCTTTGTATCTAAATGGAACACATGTGTCTTCAGCTGTAATGCTCTAATACAGTCCCACACAGTAAAGAAACAAGATGGCCCCTACATATGCTCAGTAGAGATCTCTGTGGCCATCTTGGGAGAGGACATGAAACCTCCCTGGAGAACATGAATACTGGAGTTTGCACAGTAGCACACTCCTTTTTCAACATTTTTAACATGCTGGATTTATCCGATTCCCAGATTGGCAACCAGGAATCACCCGCTGATGAATGTCCCAGATGAAGCTAACAAATACAATTTCAACTACAATGTATGCACCTGTTATGGCAATATCAATCTGGACTTGCAGTGCATTGGGGTTTGAAAAAGTAAACCAAAACAAAACCAAAACAAAACTGGCCTGTTCTAAATGGACTTAAAGTCAGAAAAATATTTCTCTCTCACTATTTAACCCTAAGGGTCAAATGTAATAGAGTGAGAGTTTCAAAAAGTGAGAGATTTGGTAAGGTTTTGCAGGTTTTTTTAAAGTGGCAATCATTTACACAGCAAGATCAACCTGGTTTTGCAGTGTAAATGATTGCCACTTTAAAAAAAACTGAAACACCTTACCAAATCTCTCACTATCTGAAACTCTCACTCTATTACATTTGGCCCAAAGTCTTGTCACCACAAACATTAGTTGAAGAGCTGAAACTTTTAGGAAGCCTTCAGTTTCTCCATGCCTCATCTCAAAGTGTATTCATAATTTATTCTGAGATACTGAAAGACAAACAACTCCTTGCATAAATGCAGCATTATAAAACAACATAAACTACTGTATTTGTCTTGCATGTTACGAATGCAAAGAAATAACGTTATTAAATGAAGTTTAATATGACAAATATTGACAATGATTAATGAATAAAAATGTGGATAAAATTGTCATACAGAAATATAATTGCGGTTTCTTTAAAATAAAACAGAAATAAAAAAAATGACACATACTGTACTTGTCAAGTAATATGCTGCCTTGGGAAAGGCTAGAGGGTTTGGACAATTATCAGTAATAGATAGATTCTTAAAACATGACAATTCTTTACATATTTTCAGCACTTTTAAACCATTTTCTTTCTCACTCTGGTTATGTATGTACATCCAGCAAAAGGTGGCTAGTGTTATTGCCATTTTGCCAATAATTAGTTATAATTATAACTTTTTTCTAGAGCATAGCAAATATTATATTACATGTGATTTTCTACACATATGCATAAGGAAACATGTATGAATATATTTGTTGGGGAGATACTTTATCACTATAGCTTCCTTATGGGACTGGTCTTAAATTATGACTGAGCTTTCCCCAGCATGGATTATGAACAGTAATGTATCGATCAATGTGAAGAATATGCCTGCCCTTGGAAAGGCCATAACTATTGTCCTCTGTCGTCTGTTAAACATGTTGGCTGGTGGATTGACTCCATACAGCTCTGCATAAACAATCAAATCTAGGTGACAAAATACACAGCCATGAAGCATATACTGTAACAACATACATAAATCATTGTTTACTTCAAAACTGATTTCAAATTCATATATTTGGGAGGATATAAATCACATAAATACATTATTTTTCTAATTCATAAATAGACCATAATCATGGCACACTTCAATATTAGTATTTTTGACAAGAATATAATCAATTTTTCTTTATCTTAATATACAAATATAATGATAACTTCATAAAACTTTAATTTTCTATCTCTAACTGATTGTCTGGGGGGAGATATATAATACTAGGAAAGATATACAATACTTCCAAAATCATAAGAACCATGTATTGTTCATTTTATACACGAGAGAACCAGGCAAGCCAACCACCTTCGGCACACTACATTGGTTACAATGTTCTAGATAAGCAATACATGTAAGACATACTGTACTCTACAAGTGTAAAAAGGATAACTGGTTAACAAGCTGCCCACTGCATAAATAGTTTCACATGCTGTCCACCCTGTTCATGAAAGTACCAGGAGAGACAAGTTAGCATCTTTACAAGCTAAATACTATTCAGCAGGAATCATAAATGTGATTGTGTTAATCATAATTAACAATGCTGAAACATTATATTTTATTTTCCTTACCAAATCCATATAAAGAGCCACAACATGCACCAACAATTTCACAGAAGTCCGGGTCACCAATGTTAAAGTTATCCACATTGAAGCATTGTAGTATTGAAAAAGGACATTAGCCAACAATTTTAATTTCATTAGGAGAGATAATCATTTTATTTAGTAGTCTAAGGGAGGAATCCATTTACTCACAATTAATTTGCGGGTGCCCATAAGTGCGTATGTATGCCTCACTTATGGTGCAACTGATTCGCAGATTTTTGCTTGCAGCCCCATAGGGCTCAAAGCAAAAATATGCAAGTCCAGCAATAAAATGAGCCACGAAGGGTGCAAGGTCGGATGCCTTTGCCAGCATTTACATGCCACTGCAACTCTCAGCCTTCACGAGGAATAGGATTGCCCCCTAATAATTGAAGTACATTGAGAGTGTTTGATATTGACATCTTCTATCGTATTGCAAATTCATGAAATAAACTAATTAGGTCTGTAGAAATATTATATTATGTCTAAAATTTTGCATGTAATCTAGTGACGATCCGCTTATTTAATGTTATTGTGATATTTGATCACTTTGCTTTTATGTACATGACTGAACTTGTTTTTACTAATTATCCTTAATACTAGTAGCCCATTCTAACCTTTCTGTATTGCTATTAACAAATGTAAACATTTTGCTGGCAGAACAATGGTCTGTGTCATGCTGGGGAACCCTTGCCCCTCTGCAGTGGTGTAGTTTAGTAGGAAATCGTTGCCATACTGTAGAAGAACTACAACCAAGCAGATAACTCCGCTTGCATCTGCTCCACACAATTTCATGCATTCTTATCTTCAGGGTATTACTTGTCAGTTTATTTCATTCTCTGTCCCCTGTCTCCAGTCTCAACAAATTTTTCCCCCTACTCCTTCCCTCTTTAATTTTTTGTATTGCTAAGCATGACCGCAATATGTACAAAAAATTAACATTACATAGTTGTTTACCTGGAAATAGATTATGGTTTTCAGTTTTTGCCACAGCTAACTCGGTTGTTTTTCCTAACAACATTGTTTATATAATTGTGGTCAGCTTCCAGGAAAATCACCTTTTGTATTTAGGAAAGAGCAACACTTAATACAACTATTGGAAGTTAAATTAAAAAGTCTAATGCAAATAGAATCTAAATAATCTACATAATAGACCTTTAGAACACACTTTGTGAAGATATATGCACTGTGTAATAAAACTGTAGGAGACAGTCACAGACCCTTTATGTGTCCTGGGAGTGGTTAGCCAGAGGTATAAATACTGATGGCATGTTCTTTCTCCATGCGAGTTCCACTGGATGGGTTTCATTGATTGATGTGTACTTACAGTAGTTCCACAACTCTTCCAAAGGTATGCTAGACTTTGTGGATAAACACAATAAATTAAAGCAGTGATTGTTGAAAAGGTACAATTGTAGTGTGTATGTATAGTTCCCATTGCAGTATATGTATTCTCCTTAGCTTTTATGTCCTCTTATGGAATGAAAGGCATGTGACATTCAGCACCACAGAAAAATTCTCTCGACTCCTTTATCTCATTTCCGTAATCATTTGTGATGTTTGCAATGTACGTAGGTGTAACTAGGTGTAACAATGCACTTTCACTGTGCATTTCTACAGTAGCTCTCACTACACTAAACTCCTCTCCTTTGCCTGTGCTCCTCATAATCAATGCCAACATGTCCTGGTGAATTAAACCTTTTGGTGAAAATCTAGGCACATTAAGGCACATACTGTAGTAGATTTTGCACTGTCCCTTTGCCATTTTGCGTTTGGTAAATAACCTAAATAGAGTTTTCTGTATTGCTTTGTTTTAAATCTTTTGTATGACATGCTCATATCTGTGGCTGCAATATCACCATGGAAACTAGTTTCTTGACAATAGCTTAAGAACATTAAAATATATGAAAGATTTATAGTTATAGAAATGAAATAGCAGAAAATTACCTTAATGAAAATACCATTTTATGGGAAGAATTTGTTTACAATTCTGTTTCAAGCTCTTTATCATCATGTAAATTGTTCTAGTTTTGTCATCTCTAATTGCCCACTGCAGCACACTGGATTTGGGAAGAATGAGACATCCAAAAAGCACTCACACCGCATTATCAGTAGTAAAAATCGTGAGCATTCAGCTATTAAAAGAAAAGCATTTGTGGATGAACATGGAGTGGATGAGCATGGATCATGTGAATGTCCCTTATAGCGCATTGAACGTTTACATTGTTAAGTGAATACAGTACAGAAATACTGTAGTGGTGCTATCTTTTAGGAGGATATATATCAAGTAGTGTAAAGAGTGGAGAAGTTACCCATAGCAAGCAATCAGCACCTACCTATTGTTAATGTACTTAATAAATGCTATTGTTTGGTTGCTATGGCCAACTACTCCATTTGCACACTTTTCCACTCTTTATTTTGCTTGATACAGTAAATCTCCATATATACTCTAATTACTCTGTGTAATGGAATTAGCACTGTCCATTTTACTCCTCATTCTGTTCACCCATAGGTCACTAGATCAGAAAAGGAAACCATGTAAGCACACTAGCTCTTATGAACCTAGATGACCAAGCATGTTAATTTATAAATTACTACTTACAACACTTTTAGAACATGTATCTTTCTCTTCAATTTGTGGTGCATTATTTCCCAGCATGCCCTGCCAGCCTCCACAACAATTGACCTAAGCCTGCTCTAGGCAGTAATAAGTAACTAAAAACTGACCCATTCACCTGTACTATTTTTGGTACATTTAATAAGTCTTCAGAATTCTTCTGTTGCATCTCGCTGCCTAGCTACATCCACCCAGTCACAAGTGGAGATACATACAATTCGATTTACACACCGCCCCTTCTCATTTTTGTGATCGTTATACAATCCTGAGAGCATTTTTGTGACCGCCATACAATCCTGGCAGAATTCCTGAAAGCATTTTTGTGTCTGCCTTTACACTACACAGAACATTTTAGAGACCACCATACAATACTGAGAGTATTTTGTGTGATAGCCATGCACAGCAGAAAGCATTTTTTGAATGCCTTTACAATACAGATATAATTTTTGTGATCACCATTCACTGCAGAGGTCATTTATGTGACCGTTAAACCTTACAGAGACCATTTTTGTGACTGCCATATAACACATAGAACATGTTAATGACCGACATAAAATACAGAGAGCAGAGCACTGACCGCCATATAATACACAGAGCATGTGAATGACTGCCATACTGTATAATATGGAGAGCATGTGAATGACCACTATACAACACAGAGTAGTTTTGAGACTGACACACAATATTATGCCTTAAATAAAGAAAGACAAATCCTACTAAAAATTCAATAACTGTACCTCCTATGTAATAAAAAAATGTCTTCTTGTTAATAAACACAGAGTCAGGAGACACAGCCAGACTCTACTCATGCTGGCACCCAGTATAGACCCCCCCCCCCCATTAGAAAGCCACTGCACATGCCTATCTACCTCCCCTGCACACATAAGCCCCTACTCATGGCTACCCCTTTCCCCCAATCACAGCTGGATACCCCCTACTTTACGTAAGTTGGGCTCCTAGGTCTTACCGGGTCTTAGGCAGCCACCTGAATCGCCTTGTGCATGATACGACTCTGGCTGCAGGGATCCCTCTTTCCCTCTTGGTAGCATCTGGAACCTCCTTGGGAACAACTATCTCTGTGTGTCCCCATTGCTACACAGTGTCCACATAATATGATATTGCATGGAAGAATGGATGAAGATTACATCCATGAGCATGTGTAAACATTCTTCACAAAAACCTGCATGGAGTAGGTGGCATATCAAGCATTTGGCCATAGAGCCAACCATGTTGCCATAGGCAAGGTATTGGATTAGGGTATGCCTCTCCTGTGTATTTGTGTGTATATAGGTGTGGTTCCGGCAATTACATCCACAAAGTATCCACACTTTCCCACAACCCTGCTTCTAGCTAAACCCTGGTCACCAAGCTAGTGGCCGGCCAGCTAGTCTAGCATCGATCGCCCTGCCTCCAATACTAGACAAGAATGTATGCCTCCTCTCAAGCACTCACCAGCTAATAATCACACCCTTGTGATACACCTATTTAGCTGTGCTTTGAGTGCAGGAATAAGTGGAGAATTAACCCTGGGCCTAATATCGCTTGGGTCGTAGATGTGTGAAAAATTTCACACCTCCAAACCATTACAACCCAGCACAGGGTAAGTCCTCCCCGCATGCCGGGTCCCCCCCCTCTCCCCCCCCCCACAAAGAAAAACATGCGAGCGCATTATACAACGGCAATGCTCTTGCATGTTTAGGGATGCCCTTTACCTATGCAGCCTAGCTGCTAAGGCAGATGGCAAACCACCCTCTTTTGGGTTACACGGCCGGTGTTGTCCAGACTGCACACCCATAACATCGCCGCGATACCCCATCTGGCACCGCAAATGCCATCTCACTGTGTGCGCACACGCAGTGCGTCTTCTGTGAGTGTGCACACTGCAAAGAGCATCAGCATGCGAACGCTGCCGGAGCAGCGTTCCATGCTGAATTAGGCCTCCTGTTTTTAACATGAGTCTGCAATGTCCCAAAGAAGTATTAATCTCTTTCATAAGAGACTGGGGCAAACTACCCTGTTTGTCACATGCCCCTCCGCTTAGCTTCACCAACTGAAGCAAATTACCCTTTTTGCCACAGGGTGGTCTATACATGTGGAAGCACCCTTAGAAAAAGGAAATAAGTAAGGAAATATTAATATTACTACCTGCAAAAGAAAACTCAGCTAAAACTCGAGAATAAATAATGTGATGGTAAAACAAACACCATTGTTTTTCTTATGAAATTCTGCATCTGTGTTATATGTCACATGATTACCTTCCCAATGAAAAAATGTCACCACTCAAAAGTTATAACAAAAGGTTTTTGTGCTCTTCCCTTTACCTATCCTATATAATAAAAGGCTAATTGATCGTCACCTCTGTTATGTGCATCGGTGGACACTGGAGGCCGCCACACAAGCCAAATGAAAATGAAAGTGAAAATGCAGTGATAAGTTGCAGCCTGCTGCTAATTACATAAAAACACCGATCTGACTGTTTCACACTTGCTTAATATGGAGAGAGGGTGCTGCGGAGAGAGAGTGGAGGTAGGGATAGGTTTTTTGTGTGGCAGTTGCCATTTATAACAACCTTTCATATTCAAAATTGACTGGACTTTCTATCCTTTAATTTCCACTTACAGTTACATTAATTTAATGCTGCTCCTCACCTCTGTGGTGCCGCCGGCAGGCACTGGTGAGACAAGAATACACACACACACTATGTACACTGCACCCCTCACTACAGTATATACTGCCCTTATATACACACTGCACCCTCATACCCTAAAATACGATCATACCTTCCTTACACAAGACACTGCTAAAGCTCTAATCCATGCTCTCATTATCTCCCGCATTGATTATTGCAATAGTCTTCTTACTGGTCTTACGAAGAAGAAACTATCACCATTACAATCCATTCTGAATGCAGCTGTGAGGCTAATATTCCTCCCTAGATGTTGATCGTCTGCAGACCAACTATGTCAGTCCCTCCACTGGCTACCTGTATTCTACCGTATTCAAAATAAAATACTGTTACACACAAGGCTATTAACCATACTACACCAGCATACATCTCTTTGCTTATCTCAAAATATCTCCAAACCCGGCCCCATCACTCTTCACAAGATCTACGTCTCTCACCCACACTCATTACTTGCTCCCATGCACGATTACAGGACTTCCTTTGGGCTGCACCCACTCTGTGGAATGCCCTACCACGTACATTAAGACTCTCCTCTAGTCTTCAAACCTTCAAGCGTTCCCTGAAAACTCACCTATTCAGACAAGCTTATCAAATTCTAGAACCGCTCACATAACCTTCATAGCTTTCCTATTCAATTATTTCCCCACAGTACAGTCCACACATATCCCCCACATATTTAAATCTTCACTCTCCCTTCCTCTTGGCTCTGGTTCATCACTGGTGTGATGTGATATCAGGCAGCCCACCAAGAACCTTTGCAATCTGGGGGACAACTATGCTATAGATAGGACCTATCATTCTGTATCAATGCCTATTTCCCCATAGATTGTAAGCTTGTGAGCAGGGCCCTTCTACCTTTATGACTGTTTGTTTTTACCCAGTTTTGTCTTCTAATTGTGTCCAGTTGTAAAGCGCAACAGAATTTCCTGATTTATATAAGAAACTGTTAATAAATAAATAAATAATACCACTCCATATAGTTCCACCTATATACATGACACATCCCTTCTTCCCATCATGCTTTCACCATATACCGCATTCTCTGCACCCCCTCCTCCATACACTATGGTGTAATCCCAGGTTACTTGCAATCCCGGGATTCAGGCAACAAGTAGCAGCAGTAACCAGGAAATAGATGCAGGAACCACCAGACGGTCCCGCAGCACTCAGAGTGGAGGCACTGGGGACACATGTGGCCACTTACCGGCAGTGGGAGAAGGTACATCAGTCCAGCAGGAAGGGGTGAGACCCTGTGTGGGGTGAGCAGTGCAGTGACCAGGAGAAGGAGGGGTCGGCAATGGGGCTGCCGATGATGAGGGTGAGGAGTCAGATAATCGGTTCAACTGCCTTATATATACTGCGGTGGAGGGGAGGAGTCCTGTGCTTGCCCCACCCACACCCCGCACAGGGCATGCCCAGAGCCCTCCAGCCAGTTGCTGGTGGCTACTCATGTCTTCTACCCCCAGACTGGACAAGAGCTGTGTGGGGACTGGTGAGCATACATGTGCCGGTACTGAAGTATATACAGTAGTGCAACATCATTATAGCCTGCCCATTACATATATGCAGCATCTATATATATAAAAGGTTAACGCTACACCCTCAGCATGACAGACCCCTAACTCCCAGCAGCGGGACTTCCAGAAACCCGACAGCTTCTGTGTGAGTAGCGACCTTCATTTTGACGGGCTTTTAACTAGCAAAACTATGTATCTGTAGGGTATCTGCTATGTTGTCCTTGTTCCATGTTTGTTCTTCAAGAAACATATCATCAATATAAATGTGAGTGCTGGTCTGTTTTTTATCTGGATGGATAGGGTAAGTAAAAAATCCTTGTATGCACACTGACGTATCGGGAGGTCAACTAAATGTCACTCCACAGGCGTCTGTGTGCAGACAATATCTCGGGCGCACCACTATACTGGTTCAATTAAATATTGCCCTAATCACAATTAAGGAAAAAGGAGCTAATTTTTATAGATTGCCACTTATTAAAAAACAACAAGCTGCTCCCACTTACGGCTAGAAGTATACCATACAACAATCACAAATAAATAATAAAAAGAGCGCTAAACACCTGCTATGTCTATAAATTAATTATATAAACAAAGAAAGATAATTATAATATTTTTTACATTATATAAAATTTATTACACATAAAAAGTTAAATATTATAATCTTTCATAACTTTTGCATTCATCATGGGTTCACATAAAATGAAAACTAGATATTGTAATCTTATCAATTTTCATATATATCACGGATTCACATTGATGGGAACACTCAAAGCGCTAGATGGTACCTGTAAATAGCTATTGGGACATATATATCACGGATTCACATTGATGGGAACACTCAAAGCGCTAGATGGTACCTGTAAATAGCTATTGGGACATATATATCACGGATTCACATTGATGGGAACACTCAAAGCGCTAGATGGTACCTGTAAATAGCTATTGGGACAGTCCTTGGTCTCCAACCCAAATAAAGTACATATGTTGCCACTCCTAGTAACAAATTTTGTTTTGTATCACATAACCATAGTTGGTAATTTTCTATCGTTAATTCCAGTGTCTGATTCCAGTACTGAATTTTTGATTAGTAGAATCAGTCAATTATGGCTCATGAGGTAGTTCAATGTCCCAGAATTTAATTGAGGGGATATCGTGAATTATTGTTGCTCACCTCCCCAGCAGCAGGGTTTCAGATGTAAAGCTCCGGGAGACGCAGTGCCCGGCTGCGGCTGCGCGCCGCTGGATGTATCTCTGCCGGAGTCGCGTATTCCCGGAGTGGTAGCAGCTTCACGTACTGACCTCAGAGCTTCCAGTTAGAAGGGTGAGAAGACAGCTCTCCGCTGTGGCTGCACGCCGCTCAGCTTCTCCTCATTAATACTTTTAAGGGAGCTTCTCACCAAGATATAGGTTGGAGATATTTGCCAAGATACCGGTTCTATGGTCCCAAACGTTGGTGTTCCCAGATGGAGTATGGAATAAGTCCTTAACGCGTTTCTCCATTGTATCAATTGAACGGTTTCATCAGAAGGTGTCCATCACTCACTCCTATCCTAGTATTTAAACACTATTTCCACCAATCATAGACTAGTGCTCATTATAGACTGCAGGTGTACTACAGGTGTTATCTAAATAAATAGTTCAATCTGAGGCAATCTTTATTATACTAGCACTTGCTAGAAACTATATCCTTTATAACTATATATTATAATCCACAGAATAAAAAAAAGAAGGAGGTTCACAGTCTCTAACCCATTCAAAGAAACTGCACCACTCCAAATTAAAAATAAATTATATCTGGCAACACGTAGGCAATGGAGAACAGACGCATATTAGAGAATAATTCAAAAACAAATGGAAGTGGAACACTATCCATTATTACAGGCTGCTATAATCTAGCGGTCAGGGCCACCGCCCCACAAGTCACAGTTGCACCACATCCCCGGTTCAAATCCCACCTCACGCCACAGTTCACCCTTCATCTCATTATTTAATTTTTAATTTAAAAAAAAGTTTTTTGAGAGTAGTAATGTACTATAATTCTCATATAATTAATCCCTATTGGTTAACCACTAGTACATATATCCAATACTTTCACCGACAACTCTGGCCAATTCATTAACTGTTACCTGGCCCAGGCAACAGTCAATGAATCAACTCCAAACTTATTACAGGCTGCTATAGCCTAGTGGTCAGGGCCACCGCCCCACAAGTCACAGCACCACCACATGCCCAGTTCGAATCCCACCTCCCACCACAGTTCACCATCCATCCAGATTCATCTCATTATTATTATTTTTTAATTTAAATTTTATAAAAAATGTTTTCAAAATTTGAGAATAGTAATATACTATAATTCTCATATAATTAATCCCTATTGGCTAACCACTAGTACATATATCCAATACTTTTACCAACAGCTCTAGATTTGTACACTAAGTGTACTGTTCATAGATTTAAAAGAGAGATTAAATCCTCATATATCAGTTTGGAGTTAATTCATTAACTGCCACCTGGCCCAACTAGCTCTCTATGACTCTAATGGACATACCCTTATCCCAGACACTAAACACACTAGGAATGAGTGGTATTCATATGTTGTTTATTTCTATGTTATCATTTAAACCCAGAGGTGAGAGAGATCCCAGTGAGAAGATCCAAAATGCTTCTCTTTTACTTAATCTGTTATATCTATCGCCTCCCCTGGCTGTAATGGGTATGTGCTCAATCCCTTGCAGTGTTATACCATCCACTTTGCCATCATGTTTGTTTTTAATATGTGCTGACAGGCTATGTGTTCTTAACCCCTTCATTATATTCCGCCTATGTTCTAGGAACCTAGTGTTGAGTTTTCTAGTCGTTCTTCCCACATATTGTACCCCACAGCTGCAAGTAATCAAATAAACAACATATGTTGAATTACAGTCAATATGACCTTTTATTTCAAACTCAGTATTATACGTTGTAGAACGAAAGTGTGTACTATTATGTGCGACATGTCTACATGTCATACATTTCGAACGGCCGCACCTGAAGCAGCCCTTCTTAAGAGGTATCACATCTGCTGGTCTGTTTTTTATCTGGATGGATAGGGTAAGTGTATATACATTATATGGAAAGATAAATAGATAGATAGACAGAGAGAGAGAGAGAGAGAGAGAGAGAAAGAGAGAGAGAAAAGTAATAAATATTAGATATATCACTCTTAGGTGTGCGGTCACACTCTGATATATGCATGCCAAGGCGTGCGTATATCGGATCGGTACCGATCACCCAAGAGCGATATAGCCATCTTATAAAATGGTCCCTGTTGTGACAAAATAGTTCTATGTGGAGATAATGTAGGATGAAACAGATGTTTGCTTATTCTAAAGTGGGTTCTCAGGGAAGTCCTGTTCAAGGCATCTGTGTTTTGACAGCCGGGATTCCGAGAGCCCTGATCCTGACCAGATCCCGTATCGTGATACACTATAATTTAATGTTCTCAACTCCGCTCCTCAAATTCCCCTAACATATCATGTTTTATGGATTTCTTAAATCATGCACAGTTGAGTTAATCTACTTTCCTGGGATAGTAATTATCCAATGTGCTTCCACATACAGAAATCCTTAAAACATGACCTGTTGGGAAAATCTGAGGGTTGAGGTTGAGTATCAATGGTTTAGATAAATATTCAATTAGTAATATGAAAGACATGATTTACACAATGCAATTAAATAAATGGGTTGGATACAACATTCCGGGGCTTAGCATACTGGCAGTCAGAATCCTGGCTGCAGAATCCCAATGTTCAAAATCACAATTTATTTTGGTAAGTATTGAAACTAGAGATGAGCGGGTTCGGTTCCCAGAGAACCAAACCCCCTCCGAACTTCATTTTCCGAGCCCAGATTCGAGTCCGGATTGGAACTTCCCGACAGACTCAGAAACCAGAACAAGGCAATATGTCATCCTCCTGCTGTCAGAATCTAGCAGGTTTTAGATTCCATATAAACAGCCGTGCATCACCGCCATTTCCACTCCGGACTTGGAGAGTAAGGGAGACAGACCTCTGTCTCTCTGTGGTTGGTGGCGTCAGGTGGGGTTAGTGTGTTCTTGGTAGGGGTGCTGCTCAGGGACGTGCGGTGAGCTAAATGGCACAGGAGGCACTGGCTAACCCTAGAGCCAGATTTACATGCAATATATGAGCCAAAGTGTACATCTGGGCATTATACACAGGTGCAGCAGAGGCCTCACCCCACTGCACATCACTGGTGCTGATGCAGTCACTGTGGTGTACCTATGCTGTGTTAGGGGTGCTGTCCTGGCTGTCACTGATGTTTCATGTGCTGTTACAGGTGCTGCAGCTTTACATGGGTGTAGCTGTCCTCCTGTATGCTGTAAAATATAGGGGGTGCTGCTGTTAAAATAACATTACACAGGCCCTGTATGCTGTAAAAATTCAGGGGTGCAGTTGCTAAAAATTAAAAGCACATTGCTCCTGTATGCTGTAAAAAAACAGGGGTGCGGCTGTTAAAATAACATTATACTGGCCCTGTATGCTGTAAAAATTCAGGTGTGCAGTTGTTAAAAATTAAAAGCACACTGCTCCTGTATGCTGTAAAAATATAGGGGTGCTGCTGTTAAAATAACATTACAATGGCCCTGTATGCTGTAAAAATTCAGAGGTGCAGTTGTTAAAGATTAAAAGCACACTGCTCCTGTATTCTGTAAAAATATAGGGTTGCTGCTGTTAAAATAACATTACACTGGCCCTGTATGCTGTAAAAATTCAGGGGTGCAGTAAAATCAATGTACACTGGCTCTGTCTTGTATGATTTAAAAATTCTGGGGTGCAGTGAAAATAAATGTACACTGGCCCTGTCTTGTATGCTGTAATAATTCTAGGGTGCAGTGAAAATCAATGTACACTGGCCTTGTCTTGTATGCTGTATTAATTCTAGGGTGCAGTGAAAATCAATATACACTGGTCCTGTCTTGTATTCTGTAAAAATTCAGGGGTACAGTGAAAATAAATGTACGCTGGCCCTGTAGGATGTAAAAATTAAGGGGTGCTGTTGTTAAAATAAAAGTACACTGGTCCTGTATGCTGTAAAAATACAGGGGGGCAGTGAAAATAAATGTACACTGGCCTTGTCTTGTATGCTGTATAATTACAGGGGTGTTGTGAAAATACAGGGGTGCTGGCACTGTCCGCAGTTGCGATGTCTAGGCCTGACCTTCACAACACTGTATGGGAAGAGGAGGCTCCTACCACCATTTGCACGCCCCATGCAAGTGCTGGGAGGAGCACCGTGAGTCCAGTTGCTGATATTGAGGTTAAGGATGTCATTATAGAAGTACACCATGATGAGGAGGATATGGGTGTAGCTGGCGCTGAGGAGGAAGTTGATGGTGAGGATTCTGATGGTGATGTGGTTTGTTTGAATAAGGCACCAGTGGAGACAGTTGTTGCCAATGGGATGAAAAAGCCCATTGTCATGCCTGGGCAAAATACCAAAAAAGCCACCTCTTCGGTGTGGAATTATTTCTCCACAAATCCAGACAACAGGTGTCAAGCCATCTGTTGCCTTTGTCAATACATAATAAGTAGGGGTAAGGACGTTAACCACCTAGGAACATTCTCCCTTATACGTCACCTGCAGCACATTCATCATAAGTCATTGTCAAGTTCAGAAACTTTGGGTAATAGCGTAAGCAGTCCACTGACACCTAAATAATGTGGTTTGTTTGATGGTTTGAATAGTATTTCTCTGTGAGGATGAGGATGTAAACACTAATGGGGGGAGGAATCTGAGGAGGAGGACAACATATTGCCACTGTACAGCCAGTTTGTACAAGGAGAGATTAATTACTTCTTTTTTGTTGGGGGCCCAAACAAACCTATAATTTCATCCACAGTTGTGTGGCAGACCCTGTCACTGAAATGATTGGTTTGTTAAAGTGTGCAAGTCCTTTTTATAAAACATAAAGGGGGGTGGGAGGGCCAAAGCACAATTCAATCTTGCACATCTTTTCTTTACCACACCATTCCAAGGGTGCTGCCCTATATGGGGTGCTGCCCCTCTGCCCTATCAGTCCAGGGGTGCTGCCCCACTGCCGTTTAAGTCCAGGGGTGCTGTTGCCTGACTGCTGTGCTGTGTAATTCTCCAGGGGTGCTGCCTATGCTGTATAAGTCCAGGAATGCTTCCGTATAATTCCAGGGGTGCTGCTGTACTTGATCCTAGGTTTAAATGAAAGCCTAGAGCAGATATGAAACAAGATTCAACATCACAAACAGGTTTGTGAAAACTAGCCTCAAAGGTAGAAATGGAAATTGCCGAACTGTTTTTAAATAAAGTGGGGAAAGACCACATTTGTGGCCAAAGTCAGTGTGACTCAGAAGAGACTGAATCATAATCCAGCACAACTGCCGGAGAGGTAAAAGTGAGATTTTCTGCCGGAGCATTAGAAAGAGGTTCTTCTCAATTATTTCATGTTAGAGACTCACTCAAATGAATGGCTCCAATTAGTCAACCTTAATTTTGATTTATTATTGATGTTCCACATTTTGGGATTATTTATTTAGAAGATGCGCATTTGTTGTACAGGGATCTTCTTTTCCTAAGGGCTGCGTAAGATTATTGCAAGACCTCGCAGTGAAAGAAGAACAGAGTTTCAGTGATCTTGCATTGCATCAACTTTCCATTGCACTGCAGCACTAGATGAGCCAGGAGCTCCTGTGAGACACAAACAGTTACTGAATTGTTATGCACACCAGTGCCTGCAGGAATGTACTGGTGTTTGAACTGTTATGCAAAACAAATGGACTCACAGACAGACTGGGGAATATGACATAACGTACACAGAAGGTGATAGGGTAACAAAATACACACAAAGTGAACAGAGAAGCCCAGAGGCTAAGGAACTGGGTGTCTCCCTTGTATTAGTAATGCTCAGATGAGAAAAGCAAGATGTTGTGTTTTAATACGTAGAGAACCCGAAATGCTGTTGCTAAGGGCAACAGCAAAACCCTAAAGGGTTACCAACGGGTGTGGCAGTAAACTCCTTGGTCAGAGATGGAATGATAGACACAAGGAGAGTCTCCACAATCCTAATTCTCACTTGCAGTGCACAGGTTCAGCTTACTGCCACTAAACTGACCCCTGACACCTAGCACAGTGAGACAGGATTAGACAGGCAAGTCTTAGAATACAGCCGCAAACTTGCTAAGTTCACAGAGTAGTAACAGAACCCCAGCAAGCTAAATGACTGACTCCAGTCTTACTGCTAGGTCTGGATTGGCAGAGTGTAATACCAAATCCCCAGGCCTATTTGCAGTAAGCGACAAACAAATACAAAGCTACACAGTACTGGCTAACTTTCAGGAACTGACTAACCAACAAAGATTCAGCAGCATCTGCTTACCCTAAGAAGAGGCCTTATAAAGCAGGTGCTGTCCACGCCCCACTAAGACCTCACAGACTGTGAGCACAAAAACCAGCACCGGATCCCCTACCGTGCACAGAGCCTGTAACCACTGCACAGCAAAAGACCCGAACCGGAGTATCAGCTGCGCTCAGGTTACTCTGCTAGCACTTGTCTCCCGGTTGCCATGACGACGTGGCAGCACAGGGCAGGAGACCCTAACAGTACCCCCCCTCTGACGAGGGGTCAAAGAACCCCTACCACCGGGTTTATCGGGGAACTGCGAGAAGAAAGAGCGTATCAGTCTGGGGGCATGAAGATCACAACTGCGCACCCACGACCGCTCCTCCGGGCCATACCCCTTCCAGTGCACCAAAAATGACAGCCGACCCCGAACCACCTTGGAGTCAAGAATCCTTTCAACAACAAACTCCCTCTGGCCACGTATCAGAAGAGGGGAAGGTCTTCCTCTGGAAGAAGGATTACTAATCGCCCGTTTTAAAAGGGAACAATGAAATGTTTTATTGATACCCAAAGAACGGGGCAGATCTAACTGAAATGCCACCGGATTGATAACCCTGGTGATCTTATAAGGGCCGATGAACCGGGGGCCTAACTTATGAGATGGCTGTCTCAACTTCAAATTCTTGGTAGACAACCAGACGAAGTCTCCTAATTTGAAGCTGCAGGGTCTTTTCCGCTTATCAAAAACCCTTTTGGTCACTAATGACACAGACACAAGGGCTTTCTTCACTTTCCGCCAAATACCTCTAAGGACCGAAACCACAGAGGAACCACCAGGCGTGGAGTCCAGGGGGTCAAAAGAATTGGCCTTAGGATGATGCCCATACACACAAAGGAAGGGAGAGATCCCTGTAGCAGAGTGAGCCGCGTTGTTATAGGCAAACTCCGCCATGGACAGATGAGCAACCCAGTCAGTCTGACACTTGGAGACATAACACCTGAGGAACTGCTCCAAGGACTGGTTCACCCTTTCAGTCTGCCCATTAGACTGCGGATGGTAGCCTGACGACAAGCTGACAGAAATCTGGAGATCGGAACAAAATGCCCTCCAGAATTTGGCCACAAACTGGGATCCGCGGTCAGAGACCACATCACGTGGCAACCCGTGGAGACGCACAACATGCAGCATAAATAATTCAGACAGGCGTCTGGCCGATGGCAGCCCAACCAGTGGAACGAAGTGCGCCATCTTCGAAAACCTGTCAATGACAACCCAGATGGCTGTCATCCCCGAGGATTTGGGCAAGTCCACCACAAAATCCATTGAAATGTGGGTCCATGGCTTAGATGGGATAGAGAGTGGATGTAATGGGCCAACAGGAACCCCTCTAGGAGTCTTATTTCGGGCACAGATGTCACATGCCCGAACCCACTGATCCACATCCTTAGCCACCGAGGGCCACCACACCGCCCTAGATAGCAACTCCCGAGTTCTGGCAATACCCGGGTGACCTGCCGACTTCTTGGCATGGAATTCCAGGAACACTCGCTGTCTTAACCTAGGAGGCACAAACAAAAGACCTACCGGAAGGTCTGGAGGAGCCTGCTCCTGTGCTCTAAGGACTAATGATAAGAGGTCCTGGGTAATGCCCACTTTAATACATGATGGGGAAACAATGGGCAACGGCTCCTCGGTGGTCTCCTGGATTGGAGCAAAACTCCGCGAGAGCGCATCAGCCTTGATGTTTTTTGACCCAGGGCGATATGTTATCAAAAAATTAAAGCGAGCAAAAAACAAAGCCCATCGTGCCTGCCTGGCATTGAGACGCTTCGCTGACTCTAAATATGCCAGATTCTTATGGTCAGTGAGAATTGAGACCACAAACTTAGCCCCCTCAAGCCAGTGTCTCCACTCCTCGAGTGCATCCTTAATAGCCAACAATTCCCGGTTACCCACGTCATAATTCATCTCGGCAGGCGAAAATTTACGGGAAAAGTAAGCACAGGGATGAAGGCGATTATCAGACACTCCCATCTGAGAAATCACTGCCCCAATACCCATCTCAGAGGCATCCACCTCCACCACAAAAGGACGCTCTGGATCTGGGTGTCGCAGCACCTTGGCCGAAACAAATGCCCTTTTGAGACGGGCAAAAGCCGCTTTAGCCTCACAAGACCAGTGAGCAACATCCGCCCCTTTCTTAGTGAGTGCCACCAAGGGCGCCACTATAGACGAAAATCCAGCGATAAATCGTCTATAAAAATTCGCAAAGCCCAGGAAACGCTGAAGCGCCTTCAAACTAGTGGGCTGCACCCAATCCAGGACTGCCTGTACCTTGGAACCCTCCATTTGGAAACCTTCTGGGGAGATAATATATCCTAGAAATGCGATTTGATGAACTTCAAATTCGCACTTCTCCAGCTTCGCCCCAAGCCGGTGGTCTCTGAGTTTCTGGAGGACTAAGCGTACATGCTTCCGATGTTCCTCCAGGGAATGGGAGAAGATTAGGATGTCATCTAAGTATACAACTAAGAATCTATCCAAATATTCCCTGAGCACATCATTCATGAAATCCTGGAAGACTGCTGGGGCATTACAGAGCCCAAAAGGCATCACCAAATATTCATAATGCCCTGAGTGGGTATTAAAGGCAGTCTTCCATTCATCCCCCTCTCTTATTCGGATTAGATTGTACGCACCGCGTAGGTCAATCTTAGAAAAAATGGTGGCAGTACGAAGCTGGTCAAACAAGACCGAAATGAGAGGCAGTGGGTATGAGTTTTTAATCGTGATACGGTTCAATTCCCTGAAGTCGATGCAGGGTCGCAACGAACCGTCCTTTTTACCCACGAAGAAGAACCCCGACCCAACTGGAGACTGTGAAGGTCTGATAAATCCCTTAGCCAAGTTCTCCTGAATGTACTCTGCCATAGCCTGAGTCTCAGGACGTGACAGGGAGTACAACCTGCTCTTGGGAAGCTTAGCATTTGGCAACAAATCAATGGCACAGTCATAGGGGCGATGGGGAGGTAGTACCTCTGCAACTTTTTTGGAGAACACGTCCGCAAAATCTGCATAACACCCTGGCAATCCTGGCAAACTTAGCTGCGAGAGCCTGACTGGAAGGCTCAAGCAACTCCTGAAACAATCAGTACCCCAACTAAGAATCTCCCCAGAGACCCAGTCAAATTGAGGATTGTGGGCCCTTAACCAGGGTAACCCCAACACCAATAGGGCAAAAGTACAGACAGTCACATAAAAGGACAATTTTTCAGAGTGTGTGGCTCCAATAAACAAAGAAATCTGGCTAGTGCAAGAGGTAATTTTACAATGGGATAATGGTTCCCCGTTTAACCCACAAATCTCAATTTCCGATGCCAAGGGTACTAAGGGAACAGAGTGTTTCAGGGCGAATTGGCGGTCCATAAAAACCCCGTCGGCCCCACTGTCCACAAAGGCCTCAGTCTTGACAGTTTGACCGAGGATCTTCAAGGTCACCGGAATGATAAAAGTCTTCTTGGGAAATTCTGACTTCTGGCCTGACAGGATATTTTCCATCACCCTCAGGCCCTGAAGTTTTCCGGCTTTTCTGGGCATGATACTACCACATGACCTTTATTCCCACAGTACAAACACAACCCCTGCTGTCTCCTCCGCGTCTTCTCACGCGAGGAGAGGCGGGTAGCCCCAATCTGCATAGGCTCCTCGGAAAATTCCTCAGAGTCTGAGGTTCCCTTGGGAAGGAAAGAAATCTCAGTCTCCCTTTCAAGCCTACGCTCTCTCAGCCGTCTATCCACCTGGATGGATAACTGCATGAGCTGATCCAAGCTATCAGGCAAGGGATATTGTACCAGTTGGTCCTTTATCTGGTTAGAAAGACCTCTTCGGTACTGGTGTCTCAGGGCTTGGTCATTCCATTGGGTATCATGGGCCAACCTCCGAAACTCCGTACAGTAAACCTCAACTGGCCTTCGCCCTTGCTTAAGGATCGAAATCTGAGCCTCGGCTGAAGCCGTCTTGTCAGGGTCATCATACAACATGCCCAGTGCCGTAAAAAAAGCATCAACACTTTTAAGCGACGGACAGTCAGGCTGCAACCCATATGCCCAGACCTGTGGGTCTCCTTGTAGCAAGGAAATCACTATGCCCACCCGCTGAATCTCCGACCCAGAAGACTGAGGCCTAAGCCGGAAGTATAGCTTGCAGCTCTCCTTGAAACAAAAGAACTGCGAGCGATCTCCAGAAAAACGATCCGGGAGATTTACTTTCGGCTCCTTAACTCCCCGGGAGCTCCGCCAGCAGCCTGGGAGGTGTGCATTTTAATGGACAAATCATTAAATTGTCGAGTCAGGACCTGCACCTGATCGACCACCTGCTGCAACGTATTTTGAGGGGTATGCTCCATATTCCCACAAAATTTCAACAGGAGTATTAGGCTGCTGAATATGTTATGCACACCAGTGCCTGCAGGAATGTACTGGTGTTTGAACTGTTATGCAAAACAAATGGACTCACAGACAGACTGGGGAATATGACATAACGTACACAGAAGGTGATAGGGTAACAAAATACACACAAAGTGAACAGAGAAGCCCAGAGGCTAAGGAACTGGGTGTCTCCCTTGTATTAGTAATGCTCAGATGAGAAAAGCAAGATGTTGTGTTTTAATACGTAGAGAACCCGAAATGCTGTTGCTAAGGGCAACAGCAAAACCCTAAAGGGTTACCAACGGGTGTGGCAGTAAACTCCTTGGTCAGAGATGGAATGATAGACACAAGGAGAGTCTCCACAATCCTAATTCTCACTTGCAGTGCACAGGTTCAGCTTACTGCCACTAAACTGACCCCTGACACCTAGCACAGTGAGACAGGATTAGACAGGCAAGTCTTAGAATACAGCCGCAAACTTGCTAAGTTCACTGAGTAGTAACAGAACCCCAGCAAGCTAAACGACTGACTCCAGTCTTACTGCTAGGTCTGGATTGGCAGAGTGTAATACCAAATCCCCAGGCCTATTTGCAGTAAGCGACAAACAAATACAAAGCTACACAGTACTGGCTAACTTTCAGGAACAGACTAACCAACAAAGATTCAGCAGCATCTGCTTACCCTAAGAAGAGGCCTTATAAAGCAGGTGCTGTCCACGCCCCACTCAGACCTCACAGACTGTGAGCACAAAAACCAGCACCGGATCCCCTACCGTGCACAGAGCCTGTAACCACTGCACAGCAAAAGACCCGAACCGGAGTATCAGCTGCGCTCAGGTTACTCTGCTAGCACTTGTCTCCTGGTTGCCATGACGACGTGGCAGCACAGGGCAGGAGACCCTAACATGAATAAGGCCCAGTATGGAGTCTCATGGTGGTTTACAGCCAGGAAGATGTCTGGATTGCCAGGCTGATGCATGCTGTGGGCACAGAGGTTAACATTGCTTCCTCCCACAGTCCTGCTTATAGTATGAAATGAGTTTGGACTGTAGAGTGGTAAGCTCCACCAGGGCAGGGGCTCAATAACAAAAAATGTTTACTGAATAGTCATGCTTAATACTTTACCGAACCCACCGAACTCAACTTGCCCCATCCAGGGCTGCTGTGGGGGCTCAGGAGGGGCTGCTAAAACATCTAAGGGGCTGCTTTATTTAAAAATAAAATTTTAATAAAATAAGCAAGACACACAGGTATGCTCACATGCATGTAACTGGGACACACAGGTATGCTTACATGCGTGTAACTGAGAGCTGTGAAAAACAAAAACAAGGCATCTGCCACAAAATATGTAAATAAAAATGCAATTAAAAAATGGAAAAAAAGAAACCCATGAGATTTTCAGAAAATAAGTCTCCAGACTACGTGGAGTAGAAAATATCCAATCTTGATCCTGTGGTACAGTATACACTAGAGATGTGCGGTGGGCACTTTTCGTGTTTTGTGTTTTGGTTTTGGTTCTGGTTCCATGCTCGTGTTTTGGATCTGGATTGGTTTTGCCAAAACCACCCTTTCATGTTTTGGTTTTAAAACTGGATGATTTTTTAAAAAAACATAAAAACAGCTAAGATCATAGAATTTGGGGGTAGGTGTGATCCTACGGTATTATTAACCTCAATAACATCATTTCCACTCATTTCCAGTCTATTCTGAACACCTCACACTTCACAATATTGTTTTTAGGCCAAAAGGTTGAACATCTGGCCCAAGTAGGAGTGGCACTGTAGTGTCAGACCGGTTGGCATATTTAAAAAATAGGCCCCAAACAGCACATGATGCAAAGAAAAAAAAGAGGTGCAATGAGGTAGCTGGATGGCTAAGCTGAGCGACACAAGTGTGTAGCACAAACACCTGGCCCATCTAGGAATGGCACTGCAATGGCAGAAAGGATGGCACTTAAAAAAACTAGGCCCCAAACAGCACATCATGCAAAGAAGAAAAAGAGGTGCAATGAGGTAGCTGTATGACTAAGCTAAGCGATACAAGTGTGCGGCACAGACAACATGGGATGTGCTGGAATTTGCCCAGATGTAATACACGCACAATAATGGTGGCACAGGAGAGTGTACCCCTAAACCACACACGGCAAAGCCTGTAAAATTAATTTAGATAATAATAACCTTTTTATTTGGAGCTATTATAATAACATGCAGCACAGGTGAGCGTATCCCTACACCACACAGGGCAAACCCTGTAAAAACTATTTGGATAATAATATAAGTAATGTATATAAGCCTTTTATTTGGAGTAAATAATATACAGCACAGGACACCACCACTGGGCTTATGGCAGCACAAGACACCACCACTGGACTGATGCAGGACAGGACAGCACCACTGGACTGGACTTATACTGCAGTACCCATGGACTTATACAGCAGTGTCAGAGAGGATGGCACTTTAAAAGACTAGTCCCCAAACAGCACATTATGCAAAGAAAAAAAAGAGGTGCAAGATTAAAATGTCCTTGGGCTCTCCCACCCACCCTTATGTTGTATTAACAGGACATGCACACTTTAACAAACCAATCATTTCAGCGACAGGGTCTGCCACATGACTGTTGCTGAAATTAGTGGTTTGTTTGGGCCCCCACCAAAAAAAAAGCAATCAATCTCTCCTTGCACAAACTGGCTCTACAGAGGCAAGATGTCGACCTCATCCTCATCCTCCTATTCCTCACCACTTTCAGTGTGTACATCCTCCTCCTCACAGAGTATTAATTTGTCCCCACTGGAATCCACCATCACAGGTCCCTGTGTACTTTTCGGAGGCAATTGCTGGTCAAGGTCTTCCCGGAGGAATTTATAATTAATTTACCTTGCAGCCCCAGTTGTGGGAGAAAATTAAGGAGGAGCTGTTGACGGGTCACGTTCCGCTTGTGTTGACAATTTTCTCACCAGCAGGTCTTTGAACCTCTGCAGACTTGTGTCTGCCGGAAAGAGAGATACAACATAGGCTTTAAACCTAGGATCGAGCACGGTGGCCAAAATGTAGTGCTCTGATTTCAACAGATTGACCACCCTTGAATCCTGGTAAAGTGAATGAAGGGCTCCATCCACAAGTCAAACATACTTTGCGGAATAGCTCCGTCATAGCTACTCCTTCAATTTCTCCAGCTGCTTCTGCAAAAGCCTGATGATGGGAATGACCTGACTCAAGCTGGCAGTGTTTGAACTGACTTCACATGTGGCAAATTCGAATATTTGGAGAACCTTGCACAAGACGGAAATCATTCTCCGCTGCGCTTTAGTCAGGTGCATTTCCCCTCCTTTGCCTAAATCGTAGGTGGATGTATAGGCTTGATTGGCCTTTTGCTGGTCCTCCATCTTCTGAAGCATATAGAGTGTTGAATTCCACCTCGTTACCACCTCTTGCTTCAGGTGATGGCATGGCAGGTTCAGGAGGGTTTGCTGGCGCTCCAATCTTCGGCATGCAGTGGCTGTATGTCGAAAGTGTCCCACAATTTTTTAGGCCACCGACTACAACTCCTGCATGCCCCTGTCATTTTTAAAAAATTCCACACCACCAAATTAATTGTATGTGCAAAACATGGGACGTGCTGGAATTCGCCCAGATGTAATGCACTCACAATACTGGTGGCGTTGTCCGATATCACAAATCCCCAGGAAAGTCTAAGTGGGGTAAGCCATTGTGCGATGATGTCCCTCGGTTTCTGTAAGAGGTTGTCAGCGGTGTGCCTTTTACAGAAAACGGTGATACATAGCGTAGCCTGCCTAGGTACGAGTTGGCGTTTGCGAGATGCTACTACTGGTGCTTCTGCTATTGTTGCTGTGGGAGGCAATACATCTATCCAGTGGGCTGTCACCAGCGGAGCAAGTGGGTGGGTACGGGCGGGTATGGCATACAGTTGGCGTACCGTTAAGAATTTAGCCGCGGGTACACCGTACCCACCGCCGGTGGGCCGCCGCTCACTGTGACTGCAATGCCGCTGAGCCGCACACCAGTTACAGCAGCGCTGCCGCTGGCAGCTATGTGAGGGGAGGAGAGCACAGCACCTCTCCTACCCCTCAATTCTAAGTGATGTCCGGTCTCCACTCCGGTGGCTGCTGTGTCATGGGGGATATCTATAAGGCACCGGTTTGCTATCCAATCAGAGCTTGCGGACCGTCAGCCGCGGCTCCTGATTGGCTAACGAATCGGCGCCTCATTTGAGATACCCGCCGCCAGAGCTGCAGAGACCAGACTTCACGAGCATTGAAGGGCAGGAGAGGCGCTGCGCTCTCCTCCCCTCACACAGCACAAACAGGCAGCGGTGAGCAGGGGGTACTGTATATCTGCCACTGTGGGGCAATGTATATCTGGCACTGTGGGGGCATTTTTGTATCTGATACTGTGGGGGCATTTATGTATCTGGCACTGTGGGGCAATGTATATCTGGCACTGTGGGGGCATTTGTGTATCTGGCGCTGTGGGGCATTTGTGTATCTGGCCCTGTGGGGTAATGTATATCTGGCACTGTGGGGGCATTTGTGTATTTGGCACTGTGGGGCAATGTGTATCTGTCACTGTGGGGGGCAATGTGTATCTGGCTCTCTGGGGCAATGTGTATCTGGCACTGTGGGGGCATTTGTGTATCTGGCACTGTGGGGGCAATTGTGTATCTGGCACTTTGGGGCAATTTGTATCTGACACTGTGGAGCATTGTATATCTGGCACTGTGGGGGAATTTGTGTATCTGACACTGGGGACATTTGTGTATCTGACACTGTGGGGGTATTTGTGTATCTGGCACTGTGGGGCAATGTGTATCTGGCACTGTGGGGGCATTTGTGTATCTGGCACTGTGGGGGCATTTGTATTTCTGGCACTCTGGAGCAATGTATATCTGACACTGTGGTACAACGTGTATCTGGCACTATTGGGGTCATATATGTATCTGGCCCCCCCATATGTGTATCACGCCTCCATTTTCATTGGCCACGCCCCATATGGCATTTGTCCACACCTATCTTTTGGGCGCACGCGCACCTTTGTCGTGCACACACAGTACCTATAAGACATTTTTTCTACTTGCACCACTGGCTGTCACAGTCATTAGTCCTTAGTCTGCCCTGTTCCACTTGTCCTCATGCCCGTGGTTAAGTGGACAGTGGGTACATCTGCATTTTTTAGGACAGTGAGGACACTTTTTCTGACGTCTCTGTACATTCTCGGTATCGCCTGTCTAGTGAAGTGGAATCTAGATGGAATTTGGTACCGGGGTGAAACTACCTCCATCAATTCTCTAAGTCCCACTGAACTAATGGAGGATACAGGACGCACGTCTAACACCAACATAGCTGTCCAGGTCTCAGTTATCCACTTTGCAACAGGATGACTGCTGTCATATTTCATCTTCCTCGCAAAGGATTGTCGGACAGTCAATTGCTTAGTTGAAGTAGTACAAGTGGTCTACTGACTTCCCCTCTGGGATGACGATCAACTCCCAGCAGCAACAGCAGCAGTAGGCGTACCTCTCAAGGATCCTCCGGAGGAATCCTTGTTAGGAGAGGACTCGTCAGTCTTGACAGTGACATGGCCTGCAGGACTACTGACGTTCCTGACTGAGGAGGAAGTTGACGTTGAGGGAGTTGGTGGTGTGGAGGAGCTTGGGTACAAGAGGAAGAAGGGATTTAGGTGTCAGTGGACTGCTTATGCTCTTACCCAAAGTTTATGAACATAACAATGACTTCTGATGAATGTGCTGCAGGTGACGTATAAGGAAGGATGTTCCTAGGTGATTAACGTCCTTACCCTACTTATTATGGATTGACAGAGGCAACACACGGCTTGACACCTGGGGCAATATTTACTAATATTCGTGTTTGAGTCGGTTTGTGTAGTGTTTAAACTCGTTTTGTATCGGGTGTATTTTCATGCAACTTTTTGAATCCATATACGCAAAGTTACGAAGCAGTCAACTTTATGGTTTTCGTGTTTTCCGATGTCGATGCCAGTCGGGTTTTTTTGGCACATTTACGGCCGTCATTGTCGTTTGCGTACGTGTTTTTGTTGTATTTGCTGTTTTTTCCCCTAAGTTAAACGCAGCAGGGTTTTTTTTTCCTGCGGCCGCATTTTCACTTTCAGTTTCGATTTTCATCCCCGTTCGTGATTGGTTGTGTTTCAGATGGTAGGAGTGTCTGTGCGCAACCATATAAATATGCCCCAAACCGTCCGCACCTCGTGGGTTTAGTTAGTGGTGAGGAGGAGGGAGGTTGTGCTGTGGAGGTAGGTGAATTTGTGGTTTGAAGAGGAGTGGTGGTAGCGATTTCTGAGTGTGGTATTGTGTTTGAAAGTCGTCTTGTCATTCTTTTTGGCTTGTATTTTGTGGTTTTGTCTCATTTTTAGTCCAAGTTATTTTTCTTTATAGTCCCTTGTCAGTGTGTGTGTGTGTGTGTGTGTGTGTGTGTGGGGGGGGTGGGGGGGTGAGTTGTGTAGTAGTAGTGGAGGAGTGTGTTTGTCTTTTTTATTTGCTGTGTTAACTGTTTAGACACACAATTATGTGTGACTCAGAGGTGGAGGGTGTGAGTGAGGAGGAGGAGGTTGGTCAGGTGGAGGAGGTGAGTGTTAGTGAGGTTAGTGAGGTGGAGGAGGTGGGTGAGGTTGCTGCAGCAGCCTCAAGTGATAGTGACAGTCAGAGTGCTCCGCAGCCACGCACCACTACTAAGACTGGGCGGAATGTAAAGTTTAGTTTTGCTGAAAATGTGGCATTGGTGCGTGAGCTGATGAAGTATCAGAGGCAGCTATTTGGCCCTGAGTCCGCCAAGGTGCCAACACGGAGGAAGACGGTGTTGTGGGCAAAAGTTTTTGCTGCTGTCAATAGTGAGGGGGTGGTCAAGCGGACGGAGGACACGTGCCGCAAACGGTACTATGACATAAAGCGATGTGTCAAGTCCAAAATGGCCAAGGAGGCCAAGTCAGCTCGAAAAACCGGTGGTGGGCAGCCCTATATTGCAAGTTATCTGGAGTATGAGGAGCCCATGCGGAGTGTAATACCTCCAGAAGTTGTCTCTGCAACCCATGTCCGGGATTCAGATAGGCCCAGGAAGAATGGTGAGCATGTGTATTTGCATTGAATTTTTTTTTTTATGTTTTTTTTTGTAATGTGTGTCATGTGACGTTGCATATTGCTCCCATCTTCAAGTGTGTGTCAGCAAATACATTGTTTTGGTTAATGTTTTATATAAAAGCCAATGTAACATCTTACTTTATTGTATGTCATGTGTTTTTCAGACAGATATTTTGCATTTGTAGTTTGGACTTGGTGTGTCTCTGAATTGTCCTGCAATAATGTTTTCCTTTTGGGCGTTTTTTTTTTTTTCAAATTGTGACTATGTTTTATATTTAAGTGATCCATGTGGAATTTTTTTTAAAAAGTGGTTGTCATGTTAGAGGCTGGAGTACTGGAAAGTGGTTTGGAAACCACTTACATGTGTAATGTAATCTTTAGATAATGTTAATTATTTAATTTAAAAAACAATATTTTTTTTTTTGCTTGTATTTGTACCGTGACACCAAACTGCAGTGTAATTTTTTTATAAATTGCTGCATTTTGTTTTTGCTCATATAGTGGTAATGTGTCTTTGGAGTGCCACATCACAGAGCAAATTAGATATTGCATCTGTAATATTTTTCCTTCCAATACAAAATGAAGTTGTGTGGTTTTTTTTATTTTAAAACCTTTCCTTGAACTTGTGGCCTATGTCAGTGTCCTGTACATGTTTTCCTGTGTTGATGTTGCCATAGTGCATATGTGTTTTGGTCATTGTTTTTTATTTATTTTTATTTCTGGTCCTTATGTTTGTTTTAAATAAAAACCAAGCATTTCTAAAAGAATAAATGTTTATAAGCATAATGGGTGGATGTATACACAATAGCATGATTTTTTAATATAATTCATTTTATACAGTGTCTGAAAAAAGCAGTACTACTCGTCGGCCAGTAACTCCTATCACATCTGATGATGATGACGCTGCGGAAGCAGGTAAAGTGTCCATTGTAGTATAGGGTATGCTTGTAAAGGAATGGGCATAACAAAATTGCATTTTCATTAAAAGGTCCATCAAAAGAAGTATGGAGCAGCAGAAGTGGCACTTCTGTAAGACATCACCACAAAAAACCTGTGGCCGAAAAGAAAGCAAGGTCGTATGTCCCGGCACAAACACAGCAGGCTACCCCGCCACGAAGATTATCGTCCGTATGTTCTGTACCCCCTGTCCAAATTTTGGACACACCTCCAAGACGTCATCCACACTCCCCTCATCTTGATTGTGAAATGTCAGAACATAATCAAAAGCAGTCATAACCGCATTAAGTCAAAACACATCCAAAACTAAAATAATTACCGCAGTAAGTAAAAGCTGAAATGGAATCAAAGCTAAATGGCCTTGTCCATATCCAGTAAAGATATGTATGTCCACTTGAGCCATACAGTATGACATTGGGTATAAGATGCAGCAACAAAAAAGCATGTTGGTTTGTTTGCAAAAAGTAAGGTTGTTTTTCCAAAAATCACATGTGTGCTTGAGGTAACATTGCAAAATACATATAAAAAAATTACTATGTTTGTTAGAACAAAGCTATAAGGTAACACATTATGTATTCCAATGTGTTTTTATGGTGGAGTATGTGTGAGCTACAATAAAACTAAAGTGTTTGCTTTCACAATTAAGTAACCAGACACATTTGCCTCAAACAGGCATATGTATGTATTAAAGCTATGAGTGATGATGTTGCTAGCCAGAATAGTTGAAAGCAACAGTGAATGACATGTGTTCCATGTGTAGTGATTTTTTAACATTTCACAAACATATGGATAGCTAATGGAGATTTGTTTAACATTTCAGCTTCGAGTCCTGGGAACAGCATCCCTCCGCAACAACACCAACACAGTGACATGGAGGAGACAAACATCTTAGAAATGCAGCCATTAATGCAAGGAATGAGCCCCCCAGCACCTGTGAGTACACCACCACAGCAAAGCACACCACCACCACAACACAGCCCAACAACACCAGGAACACAAGGCCCTAATCAGGTGTTTTGGACTATTTGGGCTAGACAGCAGGCCACTAATGAAGATTGCCTGCGTAAGCAGACACAAAGGTTTGCAAGCCTACCATCTCACCTCAGAAGAATATCAAGAAATCTGAGTAGACAAAATGAGCAAACAACCAGAATAGGCAATACCATGGAACTCATGCGTACAGACATTACACAGGTCATGGGCAACTTACAGTGCATAATGGAAGAACAGCACAGACAACAGCAAAGTTATATGAGCATTTTTCAAAACAATCAAAAGATTAATGAAAGTTTATTCTGAATAGTAGACAATCAAAATGCTGCTACACGTGAACTCAATGCCACCCTCACTAACCTGAATGAAACACTCAGATGCATGCACTAACAGCAAACAAGCAGCAGTTCTGGTATGACTACTCCAAATATCACGCCAGTCTCATCACCACCAAGACGGTCCACCAGAGCACGACAACATGACAGTGCTAAAGGCAAAGGGCAGGACAAGCAGCCACCCAAAAAAACGTGAAAAAAAACAAGTTAGACATTTGTGATAAGTAACTCAAAATAGTTAGCAAGTGTTTTTGTTGCTTAAAAAATGTAACGCTTAGCTCCTTGACCCTTTTTTCAACATCATTAATTATAAGTGGGCCAAAAAAAAAAAATTAGTACGCACATTTATTCATTAACATTTTTTTTTCGGTATTGGAGGAGGGAAATGTTGATGGAGCCACACATACATGTTAGCAGGAAGTAAACTGACCACTTGATTTTTTTCTAATCATTACTCTTTCTAGATTCCAATCATTCTCTTTGCCTGCAGATACAATAATTGCCAGCCAGGCAGAATGTCTTTAGCAGGAAGTAAACTGACCACTTGATTTTTTTCTAATCATTACTCTTTCTAGATTCCAATCATTCTCTTTGCCTGCAGACAATCCAAATTACAATGTTAGTGATACATATCTTAGCTATCTTACCTATACAACATTACAAGAAGAACACAATTGAGTTGCGTAAAAAGCTTGTAATATGTTGCCTTTGTTTTGTTTGAAAAACATTGTCCAAATGAATGGATTGTTGGGACATGTTTGTGTGTGTTAAAAATTATTAAGCATGTTTTTACACATGATGCTGAAACCTACAAATATGTACTTTTACAACAAAAAACAAAAACTGTGTATAATAATGTATATGTGTGGCAAACTGTGTATTTACTTACACATCATCAAGTTTACAGCATCAAGCATTAGGAAATAAATGTTTCCTGATTACAGTAAGTTTGTGAGTCTTAAATATGATGGTGCATCACACATAGGGACACATGTATTCCTCAAGGCTAACATATTATATGTTGAGGAGTGTTTTTTGGGAACACAGGTTCTCAAACTCGGCCCTCAGGAACCCACACAGTGCACGTTTTGCAGGTCTACGCACAGAATCACAAGTGACATAATTAGCTCCACCTGTGAACCTTTTAACATATGTCTGTGAGTAATTCATACACCTGTGCTTCTACTGGGTTACGAGAAAAACATGCACTGTGTGTGGTCCTGAGGGCTGAGTTTGTGAACCTGTGCATCAGGACGTTACACACAATGATAAAGTGAAATTCTAAATGGATGATGTGGGCTTGTAAGAAATTACCACTGCAAGTTTTCGATCACTTATCCAGACTTAATGCATGCCACTCATAATCTGTTGTTTTGAGATTAAAATACACACAATACACATGTGACATTTGTTTTTCATATAGCGAGGGTATGTTTGTATGTGTCAAGGAGACAGACACATTCTGAATACTGGATTTTGGTAAAAAAGGCAAAACATCTATTTATGAATACACAACAAATGAAATAAGCAAACCAAGCTTACCTTAGAAATAGCGATTGATGATCTGTTGCCTAACCTGCCTCCCTACATCAGTACTCCAAGTATCACCAAATGTCTCTAATTCCTCTGCTAGCTGGCTGCTTTCTTCCTCCTCCTCCTCCTCCTCCTCAACATGTGGCAGATGTTGTTGCAAACACATGTTATGAAGAAAGCAGCAGCAGAACACAATTTGAGTCACCTTGGAGGCCACCAGACTTATCCAGACACCGAAACCTAGATTTCAGCACACCAAAACATCTTTCTATCACATTCCGCATGGACTTATGTGCATTATTGTAATTGTGTTCAGCAGGGGTATCAGGTCGGGACAATGGAGTTAGAAGCCAAGAGAAACAGCTATATCCTCCATCACCTAAAAGACAGATATAGTAACGTGATTCATGTTAAGATACAGCAACACATAAGTAACACACTGTGGGGCAGATGTATTAACCTGTAGAAGGCATAAGGAAGTGAAAAACCAGTGATATGTGCAAGGTAATAAAGGCAGCAGACAATCTGTTCCTAAATGTTAATTTACATATTGGAGGAGATTGGCTGGTGCCTTTATCATCTTGCACAGATCACTGGTTTCTCACTTCCTTATGCCTTCTACAGGTTAATACATCTGCACCTGTGTTTGGACAAAGTATACGCAGGCCTACACATTTCAAATTACATACCCAGCAGCCATCCATCTGGCATTTGTCCGTCCTCAAACTTATCAAAGAGGGATGACTGACTGAGGATGAAGGAGTCATGGCAGCCCCCAGGGTAACACACTGTGGGGCAGATGTATTAACCTGTAGAAGGCATAAGGAAGTGAAAAACCAGTGATATGTGCAAGGTAATAAAGGCAGCAGACAATATGTTCCTAAATGTTAATTTACATATTGGAAGAGATTGGCTGGTGCCTTTATCACCTTGCACAGATCACTGGTTTCTCACTTCCTTATGCCTTCTACAGGTTAATACATCTGCACCTGTATTTGGACAAAGTATACGCAGGCCTACACATTTCAAATTACATACCCAGCAGCCATCCATCTGGCATTTGTCCGTCCTCAAACTTATCAAAGAGGGATGACTGACTGAGGATGAAGGAGTCATGGCAGCCCCCAGCGTAACCATCAACAACACTCATTATTTTGAGATTTGCATCACAAACCACCTGCACATTTGTGGAGTGTTCGAAATGGTGGTTTGTATATATGTGCTGCCTGCCCCTAGGTGGTCTCAGCTGAATGTGTGTGCAATCTATGGCTCCAAGCACATTGGGCATGCCAGCCAGCTCATAGAAATCTACCCTGATGGCATGCCACTGAGACTCCTGGGTAGGGAAGCAGATTGAGGCCTCGATGTGGGGCTGCAAAACAGCCAACACCTGTGTGAACATTTTAAAGAACAATAAACATGAGATTTTAGGACAGAACTGGCCACCGAGAAATTAAAACAAACACAAAACAGAAGAGGTCGTTAGGTATACATCACCTGTGTTAAGATTCTGGAAAATGAGGGCTGTGAGATTCCTATGACATCCCCAGACACAGCCTGAAAGCTGCCAGTAGCCAGAAAGTGCAACACAGCCAGGAGTTTGTGCAGGCCTGAGACAGGGCGAGAGCGTGCTGTCTCAGGGTCTAGGCCCAGTTTGACAAGGTCATACAGACGGAAAATGTTGTTACGATTTAGACGGAACATCTGTATGACCTTATCATCGGACAATGCGTTCAAGTTTAAACGCCCCCTAAAAAACCGAGGCCTGCGCAGCCTCCGCGGAACCTGTACAACCTGCTGACCATGTTCAGTTTCTTGGCCCTGGGTACTTACAGGCTGATGTCTGAGTCTGAGAAATCCCACAGCACACAAAAGATCACTGTCCCACAGTCCTGCTGCCATTTCTGAGTGTAGGTGTATTGAAATGGGCCTAACATCCTTTTATAGGCATCCTAATTCAGGTGTGAGTGATTTTTTATTTGCAACACATGTAAACACGACTGAAAAAAGCAGGTCTATTTTTTTGCCGCTTTTTTTAACGAATCGCAAAAAAATACAACCGCATTTGAGCACTCAGAGACTAACACCCAAATACGAATGAATAGTGAATTCCCGTATTGTATGAAATAACAGCCGCGTTTTTCGTATTTCGGAACGTTGTCATTCAAACCATTACGAATAGACCAGACACTGCCGAGATTGGTGCTTAGTGAATTCCCGGATTGGGACTTAGAAAAAAAACCACAAATCGGCCAAACTCAGATTTTTAGTAAATACTGGCCCTGTTGTCCAGATTTGAGGAGAAATAATTCCACACCGAAGAGGTGGCTTTTTTGGTATTTTGCCCAGGCATCACAGTGGTCTTATTCATCCCACAGACAACAACTGTCTCCCCCGGTGCCTGATTTAAACAAACCACATCACCATCAGAATCCTCATCGTCAACTTCCTCCTCAGCACCAGCAACTCCCATATCCTCATCCTGGTGTACTTCAACAGTGACATCTTCAATTTGAATATCAGAAACTGGACTGTGGGTGCTACTTTCAGCACTTGCAGAGAATAGTGTAAATGGTGAAAGGAGCCACCTCTTCCCGTCCAGTGTTGGGAAGGTCAGGCATTGCAACTGCAGACACACTTGGAACCTCCTTGGGGATTTGTTATACCATCTTAGAACGCACAGTTCTTTGCTGTGTTTTTGCCAGCTTAACTCTTATCATTTTTCTAGTGGGAGGATGAGGGCTTCCGTCATCATGTGAAGCTGAACCACTAGTCATAAATATACACCAGGGCCTTAGCCTTTCCTTGCCACTCCGTGTCGTAAATGGCATATTGGCAAGTTTATGTTTCTCCTCAGACCATTTACATTTATTTTTTTGGGTCTTTTTACTAAACTTTGGCTTTTTGGATTTTACATGCCCTCTACTATTACATTGGGCATCAGCCTTGGCAGTCAACGTTGATGGCATTTCATCATCTATGTCATGACTAGTGGCAGCAGCTTCTGCACTAGGAGGAAGTGGTTCTTGATATTTCTCTATTTTATCCTCCAAATTTTTGTTCCCCATTATTTTTCTGGAGTTATATAACACAATATGCGGCACAAGACAGCGTACACCTACACTACACAGGGCAAACCCTGTAAAAATTATTTGGATTAAATATTAATAACCCCTTTAAATGGAGTAAATAATATACAGCACAGGACACTACCACTGGACTTATACGACAGTATCACTGGAATGGATTTATACGGCAGTATCACTGGACTTATACGTCAGTATCACTGGACTTATACGGCAGTACCACTGGACTGAACTTATACGGCCGTACCACTGGACTGGATTTATACGGCAGTACCACTGGATTTATACGCCAGTAACACTGGAATAATACGGCAGTACCACTGGACAGGATTTATACGGCAGTACCACTGGAATTATATAGCAGTATCACTGGAATTATACGGCAGTATCACTGGAATTATACAGCAGTACAACTGGATTTATACGGCAATACCACTGGAATTATACGGCAGTACCACTGGACATATACGGCAGTATCACTGGAATTATATGGCAGTACCACTGGACATATACGGCAGTATTACTGGAATTATACGGCAGTACCACTGGACTTAAACGGCAGTACCACTGAAATTATACAGCGGTATCACTGGAATCATACGGCAGTACCACTGGAATTATACGGCAGTATCACAGGAATTATACGGCAGTTCCACTGGACTGGATTTATACGGCAGTATCACCGGATTTATACGGCAGTACCTCTGGACTTGTACGGCAGTAGCACTGGACTGGATTTATACAGCAGTACCACTGTACTTATATGCCAGTACCAATGGAATTATACAGCAGTACTACTGAAATTATATGGCAGTACCACTGGAATTATACAGCAGTATCACTGGAATTACATGTCAGTATCACTGGAATTATACGCCAGTACCACTGGACATATACGGCAGTATCACTGGAATAATATGGCAGTACCACTGGACACATACGGCAGTATCACTGTAATTATATGGCAGTACCACTGGATATATACGGCAGCATCACTGAACTTATACGGCAGTATCACTGGACTGGATTTATACGCTAGTAAGACTGGATTTATATGGCAGTACCACTGGACATATATACGGAAGTATCACTAGACTTATACGGCAGTATCACTGGACTGGATTTATACGGCAGTACCACTGGATTTATATGGCAGTATCACTGGACTGGATTTATATGGCAGTAACACTGGACATATAAGGCAGTACCACTAGACTTATACGGCAGTACCTCTGGACTGGATTTATACAGTGGTATCACTAAACTTATACGCCAGTACCACTGGAATTATACGGCAGTATTACTGGACATATACGGCAGTATCACTGGACATATACAACAGTACTGCTGAACTTATACAGCAGCACATGGACACCACCACTGGACTGATGCAGGACAACACAGCACCACTGCAATGGACTGGACTTATACAGCAGCACTGGACATATGGCAGCAGAGGACACCACCACTGTGATTGGAGTGATGCAGCACAAGACACCACCACTGGACTGATGCAGCACAACACAGCACCACTGTACTGGACTTATACAGCAGCAGTGAACATATGGCAGCAGAGGACATAACCACTGTGACCGGACTGATGCAGCACAAGACACCACCACTGGACTAATGCAGCATAACACAGCACTACTGGACTGGATTTATACAGCAGCACTGGACATATGGCAGCATAGGACACCACCACTGTAACTGGACTGATGCAGCAGAAGACACCACCACTGGACTGATGCAGCACAACACAACACCACTGCACTGGATTTATACAGCTACACTGGACATATGGCAGCAGAGGACACCACCACTGTGTCTGGACTAATGCAGCATAAGACACTACACTGTACTGAGCAGCACAAGACAGCACTGGAATCACCACCCCACTTTCCCTCCCGCACAGACACCGAGGACGGAGGCACATCTTCTCGCTACACTCTCCAATGCCGGAGTGAAAATGGCGGTGACGTGCGCCTCCTTATATGGAATACAGCGGTATCACTGGACTTATACGCCAGTACCACTGGGATTATACTGCAGTATCATTGGACATATGCGGCAGTATCACTGGACATATACGGCAGTACTACTGGATCTATACAGCAGCACAGGGACACCACTAGTGGACTGATGCAGGACAACACAGCACCACTGCAATGGACTGGACTTATACAGCAGCACTGGACATATTGCAGCAGAGAACACCACCACTGTGATTGAACTGATGCAGCACAAGACACCACCACTGGACTGATGCAGCACAACACAGCACTACTGGACTGGACTTATACAGCAGCACTGGACTTACGGCAGCAGAGGACACCACCACTGTGACTGGACTGATGCAGCACAAGACACCACCACTACACTGATGCAGCACAACACAGCACCACTGGACTGGACTTATACAGCAGCACTGGACATATGGCAGCAGAGGACACCACCACTGTGACCGGACTGATGCAACAGAAGACACCACCACAGGACTGATGCAGCACAACAGAGCACTACTGGACTGGACTTATACAGCAGCACTGGACATATGGCAGCAGAGGACACCACCACTGTGACTAAACTGATGAAGCACAAGACACTACCACTGGACTGATGCAGGACAACAGAACACCACTGCACTGGATTTATACAGCTATACTGGATATATGGCAGCAGAGGACACCACGACTGTGACTGGACTGATGCAGCATAAAACACTACACTGGACTGAGCAGCACAAGACAGCACTGGAATCGCCACCCCACTTTCCCTCCTGCACAGACACTGAGGACGGAGACACATCCTCTCGCTACACTCTCCAATGCCGGAGTGAAAATGGCGGTGGCGTGCAGCTACTCATATGGAATCCAAAACCCGTGAGAATCCGACAGCGGGATGATGATGTTTTGCCTCGTTCTGGTTTCCAAGTCAGGTGGGAAAACCCAAGCTGGGCTCAGATCCGGGCTCGGGTAGTGAAGTTCAGGGGGTGGTGGTGGTGGTGAGGGAGGGTTCTGTTCTCAGAGAACCGAACCTGCTCATATCTAGTATACACCAGTTTATTTGCATCCCAACATTAAATCCGAGATTATCTTAATCCCTGAAAATGGAGAAGGGGGTACAATTTTTGGGGTGGTCCTCAGTATGCCGACTGACGTGATTCCGGCGCACAGTATACCGGCGCCGGAATCCCGACAGCCGGCATACCAACACTTATTTTCCCTTGTGGGGGTCCACGACCCCCCTGGAGGGAGAATAAAATAGCGTGGCGCGCGTAGCGCGCCACCGTGCCCGTAGCGTGGCGAGCGCAGCGAGCCCGTAAGGGGCTCATTTGCGCTCGCCACACTGTCGGTAAGCCAGCGGTCGGACTCCCGGCGCCGGTATGCTGGTCGCCGGGAGCCCGACCGCCGGCATACCGTAGTGAACCCCAATTTTTGAGGCTTTGGCCCCTAGTTTTTCAGTTTGTCCAGTAATGTGGTCATTAATAATGATATATTTGCTTGGTTTAAGTCCTTTCTGTTCCACACCAATACAGGAGTGGAGGTGAAAGCCTGTGTGTTGTTCCTGATTGCATTTGCCTCTCTTATTTTGAATCACCTTCTTGACACTGTCCACTTCCTCTTGCCTCTTCTCATAATGTGAAAATCATCAAATATGGAGGTGATTAGTTTGTAGCTAGCTATGATTCGGAGAACTTGGGGAGCTTTTTCCAGGGGGACCACCTGTCGCTGAAATTATTTATTAAACTGTGCATGTCCTGTTTAAACAACATAAGGGTGGGTGGGAGTGCCCAAGACAATTCCATCTTGCACCTATTTTTTTTCTTTGCATTATGTGCTCTCTGGGGCCTAGTTTTTAAAAGTGCCATTCTGTCTGCCACTGCAGTGCCACTCCTAAATGGGCCAGGTGTTTGTGCCGCCTACTTGTGTCACTTAGCTTAGTCATCCAGCGACCTCGGTACATCTCTTTTTTTTTTCTTTGCATTATGTGCTCTTTGGGCCTAATTTTTAAAACTGCCATCCTGTCTGCCAATGCAGTGCCACTCCTAGATGGGCTAGCTGTTTGTGACGCCCACTTTTGTCACTTAGCTTAGTCATCCAGCGACCTCTGTGCAACCTTTTGGCCTAGAAACAATATTGTGATGTGTTCAGAATAGACTGGAAATGAGTGGAAATTAACATTATCGAGGTTAATAATACCGCAGGTTCAAAATTACCCCCAGATTCTGTGATTTTAGCTGTTTTTATGTTTTTTTCAAAAATCATCCAGATCCAAAACCAAAACCCGAAAGGGTGGTTTTTGCAAAACGAATCCAGATCCAAAACCAAAACATAAAACCCAAAAAGTGTCTGCCGCACATCTCTAATTGAAACCCTAACGCACCCTTCCTGCAGCCTAATCCTAACAATCCTCTCCTGTGCCTAACCATAACAGTCACCTTCTGCGCATAACACTAACCATCCCCTCCCACAGCCTAACCCTAACCCACGACCTGGTACCTAACCATAACCCTAACCCAGGGATGGACTGGACCACAGGGATACTAGGGAAACCCCCAGTGGGCCCCACTGCTTGAGGCCCCCATCTCCTCCTCCAGAGATCAGGTTTCACACTGTGCACTTACATTTACATTATTTATGTTACCTTATACTGCACAGGAGTATAGTGTATTTTCTACAGTGCATTGCTGTTATTAGTATGGTATATTATCTTGCATGCACTATGAAAATTGAATGTATATATTTATCAAGGGGCCCAGAATATGCACTTTTTGAATGGTTAGAAAACCTCCGGAGACTGGCCACATGCCTAAACAAATATACTCCCCCGGTGGGCTCTTCATGCCCCAGTCTGATACTGCCCTTACCCCAGTACTTACCAGTGGGATCCGTCGGGATTCCACTGCCGGAATCTGAACATACTGAGCGTCGGGATATTAACTAATAATAAATAGTTGCAACCCTTTGTTTTCAATATAAAGTTAAACAAATAAAATCTCTACTGTTACACACAGACAGGGCCGGTTCTAGCTCTTTTGGAGCCCCGGGTGGAAAATAGGGGTGTGGCTTCATAAAGGGGGCGTGGTCAGTTATGCCCCCTGTAGAGTTGTGCCCCCATTTGTGCCACCTGTAGAGTAGCGCCGCTTACACACAAAAAAATAATACTTACAATCCCCGCTCCTGATTCCCGACTGCTGCAGACCTCCGCCGGCGCCGCTCCTCTCCTCGGATCTATGGGAGAGATGTCATGACGTCTCTCCCATAGCACAGCATACACAGACACTAGAGGTCAAATATGACCCCTAGCGTCTGTGTCAGTCCCACAATGCTGTGCGGTGCGCGATGACGTCATCGCGTACCGCACAGCAAAGGTCCTCTCCACGAAGGGGAAACTAGACGCGTAGTGTCTAGTTCCCTTCACAGCGGAAGACCAACGGGGGACACAGCATGGGGCACAGTAGCGGATCTTGCCATGGTGCGGCACCCTCCGAATTGCGCCAGCGCCATCCGGAATGCGGCGCCCCGGGCAAAAGTCCTGCTTGCCCATGGCAAGATCCGCTACTGCACACAGAGTAACTATTTAAAAAAGCAATCGCATTTTGATTAAATACATGCCTACGTACTTCAAATTTGTAAAGTAATTACTTACTCTGGCTGCATTGCTAATGAAAAACTTTCATACATGTTCCTAAAATCTGAAAACATAAATAAACAATTGTATAATGGATTTAAAATCATCAAAAAAAAATGTATATACAGTATCATATATGGACTTGTTAATGAATAGTTCATAAACTGTTATTTACTTGTTGTGATATCACACCAGGTCATCTGCAACCCTGGTTTTATTGTATTATAGATTTAAGTGATTGTATAAGAAACATCTTTTCACTGAATAATATAGTAACATTTATGTACTGAATTGTGTAAAATATTAAAAAGACAATATGCTATTACACATTAAATATTACAAATAGTTACAAGGATTAGAACTTTTTGCTTTTAAAACCACTTAACTGACGATTTTTCCCTTCAAAAGCGTTAACAACATTGTTTTTTAAAATTTATTTTATTTAATAAAGTTGAAAAAGTATTTTTTCAAATATTTAAACATTATATTATGCACATCTGCAGAACGGATCTCCTCGTCAAAAACGGGGGGACAGGGTGGGACGGCGCAGTTGCATGAAATCTGACCACGCCAGTTAAGTGGTACAAAAGCACTGATTAGACCACCTCAGAGGTGACATTATCCTTGTATTTTGATTGCCTTCAGTAGGATTCTGTTTGCACTGTTTAGCCACATTATATTTTATTTAAAAGATAATAATAAATCCTACAGTACAAGTAAATCAAAGTATTTTAAAACATAAATGTCACCTTACGTTTCTTTGTTTTATATTAGCTAAATGATGGTCAAACAAGACTAGTAATTAAATTAATGAGGAATATGGTCCAATTATTAATAGTAGCCTATCTTTGACTTCAGTTTGTACTTTTGTCCTTGCCCTGCCCAATTTACCCAGAAATCATTGGGATGCAGGATACTTGCTCACTGTCATGGGAGCCAGGAGACTCTCCCCCAAATGTGGGAGTCTCTTGGAGATTCCAGGGAGCAGGCAATTATGATTAAAATATATCAATGGTGACAGTAGACTAGTACTCAGTACTATTGAGTATCATCAGAAAAAAAGCACTGCATTATTACTTTAGCTGTGCTACTGCAGACTCAGTTACCGCACCTCATTGTGACTTGCTCTATTAAAGTTTATATTATCAGGAGCATTGTTATTATTAGAAAAGTATCTGAAGACGTTAGCATTTACATAAAAGTGGATGTCAGTGGATGGTGCGTATTATCTTCATTTAGAAGGTAAATGTAGCACCCTCTATTTGAAAGCACTTAACAGTAATGTCACTCTATATAGCGTCCCACTATCTTGGGTTTGCACTAAGTACATCCCCAATATGATGAGTGCTTGTGAGACCATGTAACCCTGAAAAGTGAGATTGTCATTCTAGTCAGGTGGCATTTGCCAGGGAGCTAAAGTGTACAAGTATAACTATACAGTAATTAAAAATAGGCTGACGTCCATACATTTAAAGTAGAGATGAGCGGGTCGGTTTGTCGAGATCCGAACCCCCCAAACTTCATCTATTTTACACGGGACAGAGGCAGCCTCGGATCTTCCCACCTTGCTCGGTTAACCCGAACGAGGCCAAATGTCATCATCCTGCTGTCGGATTCTCGCGAGATTCATATTCTATATAAAGAGCCGCGCGTCGCCGCCATTTTCACTCGTTCATTGGAGATTGAACGGAGAGGACGTGGCTGCGTTCTCTCCCTGAAAAGCTACGTAATCTGTGCTCAGTGTGCTGCAAATATCTGTGCTCAGTGTGCTGCAAATATCTGTGCTCAGTGTGCTGAAAATATCTACGTTCTCTGCCTGAAAACGCTCCATATCTGTGCTTAGTGTGATGCAAATATCTGTGCTCAGTGTACTTTATTGTGGGGACTGGGGACCACCAGTATATAATTATAGTAGTACAGTACAGTAGGCCATTGCTGTATCTTGCAGCTCTGTGTCACTCCAAGTATCCATTCCATATCTGTGCAGCATTTTTGTGAGCAGTATATATAGTATTACAGTGCAGCATTTTGGTGACTAACAGTATATAGTTGTACAGTAGGCCATTGCTGTATCTTGCAGCTCTGTGTCACTCCAAGTATCCATTCCATATCTGTGCTGCATTTTTGTGAACAGTATATATAGTATTACAGTGCAGCATTTTGGTGACCAACAGTATATAGTTGTACAGTAGGCCATTGCTGTATCTTGCAGCTCTGTGTCACTGCAAGTATCCATTCCATATCTGTGCTGCATTTTTGTGAGCAGAATATATAGTATTACAGTGAAGCATTTTGGTGACCAACAGTATACATATATAGTACAGTACAGTAGGCCATTGCTATTGATATTTTATTGGCATATAATTCCACACATTAAAAAATGGAAAACAAAAATGTGGAGGGTAAAATAGGGAAAGATCAAGATCCACTTCCACCTCGTGCTGAAGCTGCTGCCACTAGTCATGGCCGAGATGATGAAATGCCATCAATGTCGTCTGCCAAGGCCGATGCCCAATGTCATAGTAGAGAGCATGTAAAATCCAAAAAACTAAAGTTCAGTAAAATGACCCAAAAATCTAAATTAAAAGCGTCTGAGGAGAAGCATAAACTTGCCAATATGCCACTTACGACACGGAGTGTCAAGGAATGGCTGAGGCCCTGGCCTATGTTCATGGCTAGTGGTTCAGCTTCACATGAGGATGGAAGCACTCATCCTCCCGCTAGAAAACTGAAAAGAGTTAAGATGGCAAAAGCACAGCAAAGAACTGTGTGTTCTTCTAAATCACAAATCCCCAAGGAGAGTCCAATTGTGTCGGCTGCGATGCCTGACCTTCCCAACACTGGACGCGAAGAGGTGGCACCTTCCACCATTTGCACGCCCCCTGCAAGTGCTGGAAGGAGCACCCACAGTCCAGTTCCTGATAGTCAAATTGTAGATTTCACTGTTGAAGTACACCAGGATGAGGATATGGGTGTTGCTGGCGCTGAGAAGGAAATTGACAAGGAGGATTCTGATGGTGAGGTGGTTTGTTTAAGTCAGGCACCCGGGGAGACACCTGTTGTCCGTGGGATGAATATGGCCATTGACATGCCTGGTCAATTTACAAAAAAAAATCACCTCTTCGGTGTGGAATTATTTTAACAGAAATGCGGACAACAGGTGTCAAGCCATGTGTTGCCTTTGTCAAGCTGTAATAAGTAGGGGTAAGGACGTTAACCACCTAGGAACATCCTCCCTTATACATCACCTGCAGCGCATTCATCAGAAGTCATTGACAAGTTCAAAAACTTTGGGTGACAGCGGAAGCAGTCCACTGACAACTAAATCCCTTCTTCCTCTTGTACCCAAGCTCCTGCAAACCACACCACCAACTGCCCCAGTGTCAATTTCCTCCTTAGACAGGAACGCCAATAGTCCTGCAGGCCATGTCACTGGCAAGTCTGATGAGTCCTCTCCTAACTGGGATTCCTCCGATGGATCCTTGAGTGTAACACCTACTGCTGCTGGCGCTGCTGTTGTTGCTGCTGGCAGTCGATCATCATCCCAGAGGGGAAGTCGAAAGACCACTTGTACTACTTCCAGTAAGCAATTGACTGTCCAACAGTCCTTTGCGAGGAAAATTAAATATCACAGCAGTCATCCTGCTGCAAAGCGAATAACTCAGGTCTTGGCAGCTGTGTTGGTGTTAAACATGTGTCCGGTATCCTCCGTTAATTCACAGGGAATTAGAGAATTGCTTGAGGTACTGTGTCCCCAGTAACAAATACCATCTTGGTTCCACTTCTCTAGGCAGGCGATACCGAGAATGTACACAGACATCAGAAAAAGAGTCACTAGTGACCTAAAAAATGCAGTTGTACCCAATGTCCACTTAACCACGGACATGTGGACAAGTGGAGCAGGGCAGACTCTGGACTATATGACTGTGACAGCCCACTGGGTAGATGTATCGCCTCCCGCAGCAAGAACAGCAGCGGGGACACCAGTAGCAGCATCTCGCAAACGCCAACTCGTTCCTAGGCAGGCTACGCTTTGTATCACCGCTTTCCATAAGAGGCACACAGCTGACAACCTCTTATGGAAACTGAGGAACATCATCGCAGAATGGCTTACCCCAATTGGACTCTCCTGGGGATTTGTGACATCGGACAATGCCAGCAATATTGTGCGTGCATTACATGTGGGCAAATTCCAGCATGTCCCATGTTTTGCACATACATTGAATTTGGTGGTGCAGAATTTTTTAGAAAACGACAGGGGCGTGCAGGAGATGCTGTCGGTGGGCCGAAGAATTGCGGGCCACTTTCGGCATTCAGCCACCGCCTGCCGAAGACTGGAGCACCAGCAAACACTCTTGAACCTGCCCCACAATCATCTGAAGCAAGAGGTGGTAACGAGGTGGAATTCAACCCTCTATATGCTTCAGAGGATGGAGGAGCAGCAAAAGGCCATTCAAGCCTATACATCTGCCTACGATATAGGCAAAGGAGGGGGAATGCACCTGACTCAAGCGCAGTGGAGAATGATTTCAACATTGTGCTAGGTTCTGCAACCCTTTGAACTTGCTACACATGAAGTCAGTTCAGACACTGCCAGCCTGCGTCAGGTCATTCCCCTCATCAGGCTTTTGCAGAAGCAGCTGGAGTGATTGAAGGAGGAGCGATTCTGCTAGGCATGTGGGACTTGTGGATGGAGCCCTTATTTCATTTAACCAGGATTCACGGGTGGTCAATCTGTTGAAATCAGAGCACTACATTTAAAGCCTATGTTGTATCTCTCTTTCTGGCAGACACAAGTCTGCACATGTTCAAAGACCTGCTGGTGAGACACTTGTCAAGTCAAGCAGAACGTGACCCGTCAACAGCTCCTCCTGCACATTCTCCCGCAACTGTAGCTGTGAGTAAAAGGCTAAGAATTCCGAGCCCACCCGCTGGCGGTGATGCAGGGCAGTCTGGAGCGAGTGCTGACATCTGGTCCGGACTGAAGGACCTGCCAACGATTACTGACATGTCGTCTACTGTCACTGCATATGATTCTGTCACCATTGAAAGAATGGTGGAGGATTATATGAGTGACCACATCCAAGTAGGCTTGTCAAACAGTCCGTACGTATACTGGCAGGAAAAAGAGGCAGTTTGGAGGCCCATTGCACAAACTGGCTTTATTTTACCTAAGTTGCCCCTCCTCCAGTGTGTACTCCAAAAGAGTGTTTAGTGCAGCCGGTCACCTTGTCTGCAATCGGCGTACGAGGTTACTTCCAGAAAATGTGGAGAAGATGATGTTCATCAAAATGAATTATAATCAATTCCTCCGTGGAGACATTCACCAGCAATTGCCTCCAGAAAGTACACAGGGACCTGAGATGGTGGATTCCAGTGGGAATGAATTAATACTCTGTGAGGAGGGGGATGTACACAGTGAAAGGGGTGATGAATCGGATGATGAGGAGGAGGTGGACATCTTGCCTCTGTAGAGCCAGTTTGTGCAAGGAGAGATTGATTGCTTCTTTTTTGGTGGGGGCCCAAACCAACCAGTCATTTCAGCCACAGTCGTGTGGCAGACCCAGTGGCTAAAATGATGGGTTTGTTAAAGTGTGCATGTCCTGTTTATACAACATAAGGGTGGGTGGGAGGGCCCAAGGACATTTCCATCTTGCACCTCTTTTTTCTTTCATTTATCTCTGCAACGTGTGATGTTTGGGGCTAATTTTTTTAAGTGCCATCCTGTCTGACACTGCAGTGCCACTCCTAGATGGGCCAGGTGTTTGTGCCGGCCACTTGGGTCGCTTAGCTTAGTCATCCAGCGACCTCGGTGCAAATTTTAGGACTAAAAGTAATATTGTGAAGTGTGAGGTGTTCAGAATAGACTGGAAATAAGTGGAAATTATGGTTATTGAGGTTAATAATACTATGGGATCAAAATTACCCCCAAATTCTATTATTTAAGCTGTCTTTGAGGGTTTTTTTTTAAAAAAACACCCAAATCCAAAACACACCCGAATCCGACAAAAAAATTTCAGGGAGGTTTTGCAAAAACGCGTCCGAATCCAAAACACGGCCGCGGAACCGAATCCAAAACCAAAACACAAAACCCGAAAAATTTCCGGTGCACATCTCTAATTTAAAGTAGAATACTGGTATATCAATATGATACATCAAATTAGCTTTCTCTAAATAAGGCACAGTGAGCACCTTTTTTCTCTCAAATTTAGTAAAACTGTTAGAACATTGGTGGTCATTCCGAGTTGTTTGCTCGTTGCCGATTTTCGTTATGCTGCGATTTGTTGTTAAATGCGCATGCGCATGGTATGCAGAGTGCATGCGCTAAGTTATTTTACACAAAACTTAGTAGATTTGCTGGTGTTCATGCGGCGCTTTTCATTCGCACTGCTGATTGGTGAATGATTGACAGGAAATGGGCATTTCTGGGTGGTAACTGAGCGTTTTCCGGGAGTGTGTTAAAAAACGCAGGCGTGTCAGGGAAAAACGTGGGAGTGGCTGGAGAAACGGGGGAGTGGCTGGCCGAACACAGGGATTGTTTGTGACGTCAAACCAGGAACTAAACAGACCGAGCTGATCGCAATCTAGGAGTAGGTCTGGAGCTACTCAGAAACTGCAGGGAATTATTTAGTAGCAGTTCTGCTAATCTTTCGTTCGCTATTCTGCTAAGCTAAGATACACTCCCAGAGGGCGGCGGCCTAGCGTTTGCAATGCTGCTAAAAGCAGCTAGCGAGCGGACAACTCGGAATGAGGGCCATTGGACATTAACTTTTCGGGTAATTTAGGTACACAAGTAAACACTCTTGGGACAGCTTATAAATGTATGCGGCTGTAATTATGCAGATGCAAGATTCCAGAAGATGCAATATACTTTCATGGAACACCATGCCCGGTTTAATGCTTGTGTCACCTGTTCTGTGTGTGTCATCGCATCTGTGGCTTTGTGATGACTGTGAGAACTGGTGCCATACCACTTTGCTATACTGAAAGCATGCAGCACTACCCTGGCTTTCACCCTGCAGTCGTGTAATCAATGCTGTAGAAGAGGCGGGCTGTTCAAACCCGGTTTCTCTGGCAACAGATGGTTGATACTGATAGAGTATTGAGCTCACTACCTAACTCCAGCATGTGTATGATCCTTGTTCATGACTATTCTCTGCACTGTTTCCATGACATACAGTATACATCCTTTCTTGGAATTGTTATCTTGGCTGCGTTTGTGACTCCTCTTTATTTAAACCCTACAGAATTCCTAAAACTTCCCAGCAGGGGTGTACCCAAAACTTTGTGAGCCCCATATCAACATTTTGAAAGGGCCCGCACCCAAATATTTTAAGAGAGACACCTTTCTCGACTTTAGTTGTTGATTTTATGACCATTGGTAATACACTAGGTAATTGTATGCCCTATAGTAGAATCCTACTTAATATTACAGTGCCCCAGAATAGTGCCTTTGTTCACAATATGCCACATTGTAGTGATGCCAGTACCTTTTATGCCATACAATGCCCTCAATTCACATTATGCCATACATTGTCATCAAAGCATATTATGTCACATTTAATTGTCCTCCATTCATAATGCTACTTTGTAGTCCTTCCAGTACATATTATGCACAGTACAGTGCTCCCAGTTCATATTATGCCACATTACAGTGTACCCCAGTTGATATTATGCAACATTAGTGTCCCCCAGTTCATATTATGCCACATTACAGTGTACCCCAGTTGATATTATGAAACATTAGTGTCCCCCAGTTCATATTATTCCCCATTACAGTGTCTACTGTTCATATTAAGCCATAACATAGAGGCACCAGTTCATATTGAAGCATAAAACGTATACCTGTTTGCACATTTCGTATCCTCCATGTTTGTGCACTGCATAGCAATGGAACTGAGCACAAGCAAGTATGGGCAACGCAGAGTCATCAATATTTCAATCACATCTACACCTACTGTACAACCAAAGAGGCATAACTGGGATGTAACAATGGATTCTCACCTAGGCAAAGTTCAGTGAGGGTTTGTTCATGCAACTGTGTCTATGCAGTGTTGATTATCAGAGTAAATATGCCTGTTTCCAGGAATATCTTTTGCACCTACAGTAGTAAAGAAAAAAGTGCAATTGCATAATGATGCTGATGACTTGTAGCAATTCAGAGGTAGTTGCATCTCAAGATGCAAACAACTATGTATAATGGCAGATACAGACATTTTGTCCATGCATGCCTCATTGTAGCAACATATGCCAGATTTATTTCAATTGTGCATCAGGCCCAGTATGTGGAAACTGTATTCCCCAGCAATAATTCTCAGAAAACTCCAGAACAGCTTTAGAAACAAAGTTAAACAAAAACATTTCAGTCTAAAGCAACCAATTAGTGTTCATCAGATAATATCTGATAGGTAGCTATGGATTCCATCAAATGTGTGGTTTTCTGTACACTGAGGGCTGATTCTATGTTGGGAGCAAAGCAATAAAATAAAGTAACTTTATCTGGAACATACCATGGCACAGTACAAGGGGTGCAAACACTTTACATTTATAGTTTTTGCACGTAGGGTAAATAATAGCTGCTTTTGCATGTAACCCACAAATGCTGGACAACTCTATTCTTACACTGCAATTTAGGTTTGAGTTTTTGCACATCCCTGTCAAATCGAAATCTCTCTGTATGTTTTATATTTGCTGCATCTGTAGCACGTCATGGTTTTCCAAGATGCACAGATAAGCTGGGTACACACTGGCCTACTTCATGTGCATTTTTCTAGGCTACAGAACTGCTAATGTTGGCAAGTGAAGCTGCCGCCCTGAAATGAAGAAAGAAACGCCCATCGGAGCCATTGCAAATTAATTCACAATTGCGTTCACATTTATGACCTATACACAAAAACAAGGAACATAGGGCCTAATTCAGATCCGATCGCATCAGCAAATTTGTTAGCTAATGGGCAAAAGCATGTGTACTGCAGGTGGGGCAGATGTAACATGTGCAGGGAGAGTTAGATTTGGGTGGGGTGTGTTTAAACTGAAATCTAAATTGCAGTGTAAAAATAAAGCAGCCAGTATTTACCCTGCACAGAAACAATATAACCCACCCAAATCTAACTCTCTCTGCAAATGTTATATCTGTCCCACCTGCAGTGCACATGGTTTTGCTGCTGTGAGCAGGTCTGAATTAGGCCCATAGGAGCTAAGGATTGCTCTATGGCTATGCAGACTACACACAGCAGTAGCGGCATGCCCGGAAAAGGAGCATGACACACCTGCGTTTTCCTAACCACTCACTGTAAACTCCCTGTTAACACCATTGGTCACTTCCTGTCAATCACTTTTCCATTAAACCCTTACTGCAAGCGGAATCGCAGCAGCAACTTCGCGCTTGTGCATTGTGATCACAGCACATGCCCCAGTCTTCCAATAATCACTCTGTTGCCTGATAATCGGCCATTGCATACAAACATGAATTAGGCCTACTATACAATATACATGTATGAGCTACAGTATATGATTGTGGTATCTTGTACTTTTGACCAATCTGCATGACCATCATATAATATCTACATGTGCATCGTCCCATTGGATGTTCTGCATGTCCACTGGGATGATTCCATAGATGATGTTGTGTTGTTAAATGAAGCATATAACGATATATCACATTGTCATACGATGGATCGTGTAGTATGTATGGTGATGCGATATACTGTTACATTGCATCTCCGCATCGCTGGGTTGCACCATCGTTTAGGTGTGCACCCAGCTTTACTTGCTTTACTCCCAGCTCAGATTCAGCTGCTATGTTACTAAAAGATTACAACACTCACAAATACTAAACAATGATTTTGCATTAGTAAAATTATTTTGTTGGCACCACAATTTACTGTGCCAACTGCATATACTGTAGTTGAAATCTGACTTCTGCCATAAAGCAAATGTTATAATAAGGATTTATAGTATCCTTTAAAGAAAAAACGTTTATGAAATATTTTTGTTTACATACAGTATAACGAACATTTATTGCTTCTTTATACAGTTATCATTTGTTTTCCCACTACTTAAACCATATATTGTTATTGTTAACATCGTTCTAGAAAATGATATTTTTTTATATTATTTTCCGAAAACAAATAATATCATGGAAGCTGTTTAAATATGCAGATCTGGAAACCTGTGATTCAGTAAATATTATTGTAAAACGTTTTCATGGATGATCCAATCCTTGGTGTCCTGCCAAATACCAGTGTAATAATTTGTAATTTGCACAGTTAATTATAAAATCAGAAGGAACTGTATCTTACATCTTAATTAGCAAAAAGCTTCATAATGAAGTCAGCAGACGCTTTGTAAAATGAAAGGTAGAACTTGATTGGTAATGAGTGGATTTAGACAAATTAACCTTGGGCACATTTTCATTACTCAATGTCTTTGATAATGATAGGAAGCAATGTCATATCAAAAGAGATGTTATGCTCTTTAAAATATGTGTGGCTTCATATAAATGAATTACATAGCAAGACAATGCCTTTTTCTAGTCTTAGAGCAATAGGGAAACCTTTGCTTTACAAATCATGTGACTGATCTTTAATCATAGCCGCTTTTAAATCTTATTTCTTACACATACTTCTGTAATAAGCCATTAATTCAGCTTTCAGTGTCATAATCCAATATTGCATTTATGTTCGCATAAATAATAGAATTTTAGGAAGCATTTACATTTATAGTAATGAAATAAAGATAATTATATTCTACTGCTAATTATTAACTTTCTACTATTTTTCATTTGTCACTACACAAAGTGGTGAATTTCAATTATCCTAGGATATTTGCTGTTTTCTGGTACATTGTTATAAGGTTTTTTCAATTAATCATTGACCTGCTGTCTGGGGGTTTTAAATCTTATGATTTATTGGTTCTAATGAGGAATTTTTTGGTACTCACTTCAAATGTTGAACAGACCCTGTTCAACAGAAAGCTGAATTTTTGTCCATCAAGTGTTTAAAATCAGTTCCAGAAATATTGATATTGCTCATAGTAGTCATCACTGTGATCAACTATTTTTTAAATGCATCCACACAGTGTATACTTTAAGTAAATGCAGGGCAAAATATCACTTATGGGTGAGCAACCATACATCAATGCAAACCTTTAGGCTGTATAGAGGAAAGTAACAGTACTAATTATATATAGGGATGCAGTTAAAATGTAGCCAGACGGGATCCCGGCAGTCGAAACACTGACGCCAGAATCCCGAATGACGGCATAAGACTGGCGTCAAAATCCAGACTGAGGCCAGAATACCGAACGTTGTTGTAACGGGACATGCTTGCATCCTGCCGCGCTTGGGGGGAAGGTTATGGTCAGGCACCAGGCGGAGAGGGTTAGGTTTAGGCAGTGGGGAAGGGAGGGTTAGGGTTAGGCACCAATGGGGAGGGTTAGGGTTAGGCACCAACGGAGAGGGTTAGGCTTAGGCACCCACAAGGGAGGGTTACAGTAGGGGGCAGGGGAGGCTTGGGGTACTTTCTGGAGGGCTTTCGGGATTCAGATGGTCGGGATGCCGCTGTCCACATTCTGACCGCCGGCATCCCATTCATCGGGATATCATGCTGAATCCTATATACAAAGGTTCACTGACAAACCACAAGAAATGTGAATTTGCACTGCTTCTTTAGATGTGCAAATGCACCTGTTTGTCCACCAACCGCTTTTCACGGTGTAAATCCATTTTCATATCTTTGGAACAGACCCATTTTGCAGATTATCAGATTCAACTGAAAATTTGAATTGTTAAAAGAGTGACAACCACACTTCCGGTTCCGGGTGCATGAGGTGAGAAGCTCCCTTTCACAGCTCTGCTCCGTGCCCGGCTACAACTGACCTTTACATGGCTGAAAAGCCTCCCAGAGCTCCCACATTGCTCTCCAACCCTCAGAGATTGTCCCTCATGGACAAATTTGTGACCTCTTCGCAGTTGCAGCGCTCGCTCCAACAGACGCTGCGCCAGGTGAAGCGTGCTGTGGATCCCAACATGGCGCCGGACACAGACGCGCAGACGGCGTCCCCGGCCAGCAAGAAATCGGCTGCAGAGGGGGGACCTGACGCTTCCCCCTACTCCCTCCGGTCACCCGACGCTCCCCTCACCTACGCAGATCTGGTGGATGCAGTTACCTCCACGGTGGGGCCGCTTCTCACCCAGGCGGTGAGTGACATTTCAGCACAAGTACAGCAACTCAATGTCCGTGTGTCAGGGGCTAAAAACAGAATAGGCTCCTTAGCCCATGATATAGCTGATGTACAATCCGAGTTAAAACGCTTAGAGAAAGAGAATTATAATCTTATTAACTGTATGGAAGATATCGAAAATCGCTCGCGACATAATAACACGCGAGTAGTGGGGCTCCCCGAGTCCATTAAGGGCCCCGACTTGGAAAAATTAGTTAAGCTAACTTTGCCACAACTTCTGAGAATTCAGGAACTTTGTAAAGATATGATAATTGAGCGTGTCCACCGGGTGGGTCCTCCACCACGCCAGAATGACCCCCGGCAGCGAGTCACACTTTTTAAATACCTCAGTTACACGCATAAACTTGAGATATGGAGAGCGTCTCGGAAAATTCCTGTTATAACCTGGGAAGGAGCCAGGCTGCGGATATTCCAAGACTTCTCAGCTGAGCTGACGAAAGCGAGAAAAGCCTTCTCACCCATCTGTTCCAGGCTTGTGCACAACAAACAGAAGTTCGCCCTAATATACCCTGCAAAGCTACGCATATTCTACAAAGATAGACATTACGACTTTCTCTCTCCTTCTGATGCTGATGACTTTCTACGTGATGATAATAATGGTGTGTCGGGTGACATCTCGGATCACCCCCTCCTGCTGCTTCTCCATGATGTTGGTGACATTACAAGTCTACTACCATGTGACTCTCATTTAGCTCACTTTAATACACCTTACCGGGCACGGTCGGTGCTCATGCTCCGGGTATTATGTTGGTAGCACTTTGGTGCTTGCACTATTGTTGTTTTATTGTTTTTTTCCAGAAGTCTAGTGTCTACTTTCGCTCTCAGACTATCACGCTGCACGTGAACCCCTTTCTACCAGTCTATTTCTTTTCTATTTTTGATTACTTGTCTCTGTGTTTCCCCCTCCCCTTGTTTTTCCCTCCCCCTCCTTTTACCACGGATAATATTTCAAAATATATAGGTATGACACTTCTTTTTTCTGCTAGCCTGTGTATAGATGGTCTAATTCCCATGTTAGATTTTACATGTCTAGTCTGAAAATAGGATCATGTAATGTAGGGGGTTTTAACTCCCCTGCAAAAAGGAGGAAAATCCTGGTTTACTTTAATGCAATGAAACTAGATATGGTGTTTATACAAGAAGCGCATTTAATTCCTACAGAAATGGTCAAACTCCAGATGCTGGGTTGGAAACTCCTCACCTCTGCCTCATTTAACTCCATGGCCCGTGGGGTAGCGATACTTATTAGACGCAATATTCCCTATACTATACTTCACACAATTACAGATCCTGAGGGTAGATTTACTATCACTAAACTAACGCTTCACTCTCAGATATTCACTCTCTGTAACGTTTACGCCCCCACTATCTATTGTAAAAGCTTCTTTCTCACCCTTATTGCTAAACTAATCCCGTATATGGATGAGCCCCTTATCATTTGTGGAGACTTTAACCTCATTTCTGATGCCTCCCTGGATAGGTCCAATGCCCATACAATCCGCAGGCACCCTTCAACTTTGCCTAAAATTGGTATACCTCATTTAACTTCCCAGTTAGCCTTAGTGGATATTTGGAGGTCCTCTAACCCCACCGCACGGGAATACACTTGTCTCTCTGCGGCCTATGGAACGTTCTCTAGGATAGACTATCTCCTGATATCTACGACCTTGTTCACAAGAGTATCCGCGGTAACAATTGAACCAATCACTATTTCTGACCACGCCCTGCAGTAGTTCGAGATAGACATCTCGGATGAACGGCCCTCCCATGCTTCCTGGCGCTTCCCCTCCCACCTCCTCACCTCGCCTGATTTTAAATTATTGCTGTCAGACAGCTGTAAAAGCTTTGTCACCGACAATGCTTCCAGTTTGGTAAATGACCCTCCTTTGTTTTGGCAAACCGCCAAGTCGGTTCTTTGGGGCTCAATCATCTCCTATGTGTCCCGCTTGAACAAAGAATACGCAACAACCTACCTCTCCTTGCAGCATGCTCTCACCTCCACTTTTTCCTCCTACCAAAGTAACCCATCCCCATTAACCAAATCAGCTTATCTGTCAGCCAATACTCATTACACTGAGTTTCTCAATAAGAGAGGCAACAAATACTTATACCGTATGAATTACCGCTACCATCGCTTCGGAAACAAAACAGGTAAACTCCTCACAAATATCCTTAAAGGATCCAGCCCTGCGGCTGTGGTTCACCCTTTACGTACTCCAGATGGCTCACTAACGTCCACCAACAAACAGATATCTGACACTATGAAGGAATTCTACACTGCTTTATACTCTCCTCCTGACACCCCTCCTACTTCCTGTTCTCCTTCTTCTACAGACCAGGACACAATTTGGTCATCCCTGCCTCTCCCTTCTATTCATCCTGGACAGGGGGAGGTCTTGTCCGCTCCCATCACACCTGAGGAGGTATCCCGAGTTATAGGCTCTCTCAAGCCTAGCAAGGCTCCCAGACCTGATGGGTTCGGGGGCAGCTTCTATAAGACACTCCGTTTGGAGATCTTGGACTCTCTTGTTGCCGTCTTTAATCACATTTTGCAATCAGGTAAAGCCCCTCATTACTTTAATTCAGCGTATATTAAAGTCCTCCCTAAGCCTGGCAGGGACCTGGCGAAGATACTCGCAGATCGACTACAAGACGTCTTGCCAACCATCATTCATCCGGACCAAACCGGATTCATTAGAGGCAGACACTCAGTCCTTAATGTACGCAAAGTGCTGTCGGTGGTCCATCATCTCCAAAACTCTCGTGGGATTTCCCCTTCAGGTGTGATAGTTTCATTGGATGCGGAGAAGGCCTTCTACCTGGTACAGTGGCCTCATCTATATGCTTGTATGGCTTGCTTTGGCCTTCCCCCTTCTATATCTCCTGTATTAAAATTTTCTACACCAAACCCACCTCCCAAATTCTTTGAAATGGGCAATTGTCTGATTCCTTTCATATCTTTAGGGGAACCAGGCAGGGATGCCCCCTCTCCCCCCTTCTATTTGCTATGGCCATTGAACCCCTAGCAACAGCCCTTCGCTCCTCTCAAGACTTCAAAGGTGTCCGGATCTCCTCCCAAGAGGTCAAACTATCTCTTTTCGCAGATGATATGCTGCTCTTCGTAACTGACCCATTGCATTCACTTCCAAACATTATGGAACTGGTAACGTCCTTTGGGAGGACCTCCGGATATAAAATTAATGTAGACAAGTCTGAGATTCTTCCAATTGGCACCTTTTCTTTAGACCTCTCTTCCTCTTCTGTCTTTTTGAAATGTAAAATCTCCTCTACTCATATTAAATATTTAGGCTTACTAATCCCCAGTAGGACGGATACATTATATTCACTTAATTTCTCACCCTTGATCCGCAAAGTTGAAGCGCTTCTCACCTCCTGGAACCCCTTGCCCCTCTCATTGTTAGGTAGAACCACTGCAGTCAAATCCATCATCTTCCCCAAACTGTTCTATCTCATTCAGATGTTGCATATTGCTTTGAACAACAGAGACATTTTATCCATAAAATCCATCATCTCCCACTTCCTTTGGAAAGGGAGGCACCCTAGGATTGCCTATACTAAACTGGTCCTGCCCAGGTCCCAAGGTGGGCTTGGCATCCCTGACTTTAAGGCATACACCATCGCGGTGTTCTTCAGGTATGCTAGTGATTGGTTACTGTCCATGTCCACGTATACAGACTACTCCCTAGACTTGGCGGTCCTCCATCCCTTCTCCCCGGCAGCCTTACTACATCTGAAATCTTCAGACGTACCCCAGCCTGTGCTTTCCAACCCTCTGTTTCGGGATACATACTTTTGTTGGATTAGTCTCCACAAAATATTAAAAAAAGATTTCTGGTACTCTCCTTATCTCACAATTTGGGGAAACCCTGGTTTCTCCCCCTCCCTCTATAATCCTTGCTACCAACTCTGGAAAGAGAAAGGATTACTTCTTGTGCACAGGGTCTTCGATCCGGGTGGACTATTCCCGACATATCAGGCTCTCCAACAAACCTACTCTTTGCCTAATAGCCATTTTTATTTTTACCTCCAGCTTAGGCATTATATTCAATCCCTTCCGATTGGTTCCCACACACACACCTCCCCTAACCGGATACTCACTACCCTTCAGGCCAATATTTCTAGGCCGTACAAAGTTAAACATATCTATATGACATTGATAGATTACAGAATAAGACTGACCTCCCATGTTACCTGCATATTCTCCGCATGGAACAAGGACATCCCCTTTTTGCCTGAGGATTTAGAGAGATTACTGATAGGTTATACTGCTTCCCTTGTTTATTTAAAATCCGCATACCTCCTGGAGGTCCATTTTAGATTTTTATACCGGGCTTATATTGCACCAGCACAAAGGAAATATATGGTGGCTGGTGAATCTGGATGCTATGTCAAATGTGGAAAGACCAATGCCAATTTTTTTCACTATGTCTGGGAATGTTCTAAGATACGTAGATTCTGGAATAAAATAATGCTGTATATACGATCTGTCATTGGTTTCAAGCTATCGCTAGACCCCCTGGCGTGTTTACTCCTTAATTTTGACAGTTGGCCCTTGCAAAGGTATACACATTGTACCGTCCCCTTCCTTGTAACCGCTCTAACCCTTGCGAAAAAGCTGATCCTTATACACTGGACTAAAAAATCCGCTCCCTCCATCCATGAGCTCCAACAGAAATTGTTACAAAATCTCTATTTTGATGTGAGATCCTTTATGCTAAATGACGGGCACAACGTGCGTTCCTTTCACAAAAAATGGGACCTCTATATTGAAACATTGGATGATAATTCCTGAGCCTTAATTATTACATACCTTGGCTCTCATGGATGGTATAGGGCGGTATCGATTGGTCTCATAACAGAGTAATTCATGACTATGTTTTTCTAAAGGACTTGTTCTTTAAATGTTTCTTCAAATGTTGCAATCTAACTAGTTACAATGCCTTAGGTTCCTCCTTGCTCACTGTTTAATAATATGCCATATACATTTGTACTGTTTTCTTTTTTTTCACGGCTGAGCTTGCCATATAATTTTCTCTAAGCCGACTCATGTCTGATTACCATTTTGCGATGTCACCTCCCCCCCTACCCCCCTCTACGCCCCCCTTTGTGTCTGTCTTGTCTATGGTTAACTATATTCGTTGACTTGTATCCCTAAAATTACATTGACCTCTATACTGTTTATGATGAGTGGGATTGTTGATTTCTGTTCCTTGTAATTCCCTCTTGAAAAACCAATAAACAGAAGTTTAAAAAAAAAAAGAGTGACAACCACCTTAACCCCTTTGCTGCTAAGGATTTCTCACCCTTGTGCTGAAGCCATTTTCTGATGTTTGCGCTCGACACGTTCCAACATCAGTATAACATTTGTTTTTTTTATAATTCGCCTGGATGCAAATGTAATGTACATGTAAATTGGTGAATGTTTGCACATGCGACTAAATCACTAATAAATCACACAGTGCATGTGTCCTACGGTGTCTTTGCACAAGGTGGTCATTCCGAGTTGTTCGCTCGCTAGCAGTTTTTAGCAGCCGTGCAAACGCTAAGCCGCCGCCCTCTGGGAGTGTATCTTAGCTTAGCAGAAGTGCGAACGAAAAGATTGCAGAGCGGCTGCAAAATAATTTAGTGCAGTTTCAGAGTAGCTCCAGAACTATTCAGCGTGTGCGATCACTTCAGACTGTTTAGTTCCTGATTTGACGTCACAAACACGCCCTGCGTTCGGCCAGCCACGGCTGCGTTTTTCCGGGCATGCCTGCGTTTTCTCGATCACTCCCTGAAAATGGTCTGTTGACACCCAGAAACGCCCCTTTCCTGTCAATCACTCTGCGACCAGCAGTGCGACTGAAATGCTTCGCTAGACCTTGTGTGAAACTACATAGTTCGTAGTAATATTAATTTGCGCGTGCGCATTGCGCTGCATACGCATGTGCAGAAGTGCCTCTTTTTGCCTCATCGCTGCACAGCGAACAAATGTAGCTAGCGAACAACTCGGAATGACCCCCAAAGTCGCAGGACCAATTGAGTAGCATGGACTTTAGAATGTACTGGGTACTCTGGGGTGATAACTGGGAAGTGGTTCTGCAGATGCTCAAAGATATTCCATTAAAGGAGTGGTTTCAGACTCATCACGTACAGTACATTAGAGTCAATACTGTTCCTTACATGGGGATGGTGCAAATGGCGATGATGCTTCTGAAGATTGCGGCTGCAGCCACTCAAAGTGGGCAATCCAGACTCATGGCTGTACTAGACCGGGGCAAGGACGAATACTAGCTTGAGCCTAAAGTTGAAAACATAACTAAGGCAAAAGATACTAATACAGTCACAGTAGCGTCCAGCTAAGAATTAGCACTTTGTTTTTTTCTGAAAAGAATGTCTTTTATCTTATTATAACATGTCAAATAAACATTAACTTAAATGACCAAATAAGTGTTTTGTTTTGTTTTTGACTGAAATTTCTGGAAAGTGAACCAAAAGCGAAAGCAATTTTTTTTTCCTAAACATGACAAATAAATACTTTGTGAAATAGATTTTAGATGCATTTTTTAATACCCCTGCCACCAGCTGAGACTGCATAGTCAGATCATTTAAAAAGAGAAAAAAAAAAAACTATGCCATCAGTGTTACTCTTAATTTCATTCCTGCGACCCCATTGAGTTTTTTTATGTTGTCCCCTTAAACAAGTTTTGTCCCTTTGGAGCCCCATAATCTTTATAGTTTTGCAACCCCTACTTTTCAACAGTTGCATAGGCCATGAAGAAGCTGCCAGCTAAAAATGCCATCAGCCAGTAGTGGATGAAAGTGAAGTAGTAGGTAATTAGAGATTAAATCAATAGATACAAAAATAACATACATTTCATCAAACTATCTTAAAGTTCCAAGTTAAAAAGTAACTTTGTTATATATAGTTTACAGTAAATGGTCTTTGATGAATTGTTATGATGGCTATACATTTTACCATACATACAGTAACTGTCACATTGCACAAATGATGTAATGGTTTAATGCAGTGGTTCTCAAACTGTGTGCTGTGGCACCCTGGGGTGCCTCAGGACACTTGCAGGGGTACCCTGGGTTGGTGGTCCTGGACCAATTTAAATTATTTATGGTCAGTGTAATAAGGAAAACCAGAGCTGGTGGCTGTCAATCAAAAAATATGTGGACAAACAAAAGCAAATCCTTTCCCTCACCATACAATTGAACCTACTGATGACATATAAACACAATTTACGTAATTTAATATTTATTTCTAAATTTCTCAATAAAAAACTTTTGGCCTTGGGGAGCTATGAAATAAATTCTGATACTCTAGGGTGCCGTGATTCAAAAAAGTTTGAGAACTACTGTACTGGTTTAATGGTTAACTTAACTGCCTCACAGGGAGTGATGTAGAGAATGACGGAGAGAGGCATAGGGTGATGCTACGGAGAGGAAGACTGGTAGAGGGTGACAGGGAAAGAGTGACAAGCAGCGGGAGATTGAGAGAGACAGTGGGTGATGCCAGGATGAGGGTGATTGGCAGTGGGTGACAAGGAGAGGGTGACAGGCAGCGGTTGATGGAGAGAGGCAGTGGGTGACATAAGAGAGGGTGGCGTAGAGAAGCAGTGGGTGATAACAGGGCAAAAATTACTGTTAGTTGGTGATATGGAGAGAAACAGTGGGTGACATGGAGACGGTAACAGGCAGTGCTCGACAGGGAGAGGGCAAAATGGAGAGGAAGATGGGAAGAGGTAGATGGTGATGGAGGTAGAAGGTGACTGTTAGTGTGTGAGAGAGAGAAGCAGTGGGTAACATTGAGAGGGTGATGGAGAGAAGCAGTGGGTGACAGAGAGTAGGAAACAGGCAGTGAGTGACAGGGAGAGGGTAAAAGGGAGAGGAAGATGGGAAGAGGGAGAGGGTGATTAGCAGTGGGTGATAGAGAAAAGGCAGTGATGCCAGGGAGAGGGTGATTGGCAGTGAGTGACAGGGAGAGGGTGACATGCAGTAGTTGATGAATAGAGGCTTTGGGTGACATAACAGATGGTGACTGGCATAGGGTGACTAGGAGAGGGTGACAGAGAGATGCAGTGGGTGACTGGTAGTGGGTGACACCAGGGAGAAGATGACCGTTAGTGGGTGATAGGGAGAGGGTGATGGAAAGAAGCAGTGGGTGACAGGCAGCAGTTGATGGAGAGAGGCACTGGGTGATGTCAGAGATAGGGTAACTGGCAGTGGGTGGCAGGGAGAGGGTTATAGAGAGAGGCAGCAGGTGATGCCAAGGAGACAGTGACTGGTAGTGGATGACAGGAAGAGGGTTAGGGTGACAGGCAATGGGTGATGGAGAGTAGGAGTTTGGAATACCAGAGAGTAGGTGGGTGAAAGGGATAGGGGGATGGAGAGATGCAATAGGTGACTGGCACTGGGTGACAGTGGGTGGCATAAAGGGTGATGGAGAGAAGCAATGAGTGACAGCAGCAAGAAGATGACTGGCAGTGGCTAACAGGCAGCGGGTGAGGAAGAGAGGCAGTGGGTGACTCCAGGGAGAGGGTGATTGGCAGTTGGTGTCAGGCAGTGGGTGATGCCAAGGTGAAGGTGACTGGCAGTGGGTGACGTAGAGAGTCAGTGGGTAGTGCCAGGTAGATGGTAAATGGCAGTGGGTGACAGGCAGCGGGTTACAGGGAGAGGCAGTGAGTTATGCCAGGGAGATGGTGACTGGCAGTGGATAATACTGTACATGTTACAATTTAATTACTGGGCCCAGTACTAAAGTGCTGCTCCCCTGTGTGCTTTATGTCAGGGACTGTCACAAGATCCCCGGCACCAGCGGCAAGGTCAGTCTCTTTGTAAGGGCAAAGCCATTGTCGGAGCAATAGGGAATAGTGATGGGAGGAGCTAGGAGGAGAGGGGATCATTGCCCCACTTCTCCCTCTGGAGTGTTACTGCATTTAGGTAGGCGAAAGCAGATCATCCTCAGCTGAGTTGCAATGTCCACTCTAGTTCCTGGCAGCGCGGAGCAGAGATGGACGGGTGGGCGGCAGTGGCACAAAACGAGTCAGTGTGACTCATCGTGATACTATAGGCCACTTCACTGTGACAGGCCCCGGTGCAATGCACCGGCTGCTCCTCTACTAGTTCCGCCATTGCTCTGCATAGGGTTCACCTCTGGCAGTGGGTAGTTAGGTTTTTTATGGTCCCTGGACCGGCCTACAGGCTATGCAATGGAATAATTGTGGTAATTGATCTCCTTGTAGCTTACCAGAGAGATCTGTAGATGTAACCGCTCTGACTGACAGAAACGTTATCTCTGCTTGTAAGTTTCTCATTATGATAGGTGTGAGCCAGCTGTATTAATAAAGTGAATAAGCATATGATGCCACTAATTGTGATTTACCGGGATAATTACTGGACAGGTGTAGGCATCAGTGAGGTGCTGTGAAGTCAATGGCTGGAGAGGCACTGGCTAGTATGAGAACCAGATTTACACACACACACATACACACACACACACACACACACACACACTCGATTTGGTGGTGATTTTTCACTATAAAAGTGATTAGAATAACAAAAAGATTATATGAATACATAAGTTCTAAATATTATTTTGGTATTGTTCTTATTGTGTTTACAGTCAAAACTATATACTGGAGTATGACAGGTGAGGATCTGCCTCCCCTGCCTACCCCGACCACGCGTCACAGTATTAAACTCAGCCTTTTCCGGACAACAGAGCATTTGATCGCTAGCTGCCGATGTTCGCTGCGTAGCGATCATTTAAATAATGGCAAAACTACGCATGCGTATGGGGCGCAATGCACATGTGCGGCGTATGGGTACAAAGAGCATCGTTGTTTTGCACTGCTTCTAGCGACAATTCCATTCGCACAGCCGATCGCAAGGAGATTGACAGGAAGTGGGAGTTTATGGATGTCAACTGACCGTTTTCTGGGAGTGTTCGGAAAAATGCAGGCGTGTCTACGCATTTGCAGGGCGGGTATCTGACGTCAATTCCGGGACCTTCGTCACGCAATCATCACACAGAATAAGTAACTACAGGGCTGGTCTTGTTCTGCAGAAAATGTGTTTGTACCCGCTCTGCTGCACAGGCGTTCGCACACTTGCAAAGCGAAAATACACTCCCCCGTGGGCGGTGACTATGCGTTTGCACGGCTGCTAAAAGTAGCAAGCGAGCGATCAACTCGGAATGACCCCCTATGTCTGATATGTCTGCTGGGAGAACTGATGTTCTCCATGTTGGTGATATACTGTATGCACTGAAAGGGATTTTAGCGCTCCATGCAACAGAGGAAACTGGTAGCATCTGTCTGTAGATCATATGCTCATTGCATTTCAGTGCATTTGGCAATATTCATTACTAACATGACTTATGAAGTAACTAATAGTGAGATTAATGAGAAGATGTGATCACAAAAAGATTAATTAAAAAAGTAATTGAATATTGAAAAGGCATTGATCCATTGCACTCACTACACCTATATTTTGGGGTGCATACAGTATAAGACCACATTGCTTAAATAAAAAATACCAAAGCTCTGCACTGAACAGATGCGTCTTCATACATCTTGCCTCAATATGCTACGCAGCGGGAGATGCCTGGCATGACAGAACTGACAGGTCCTGTGAAACTCTGTTAGCGTCGGAGTCTTTATTTGCTGAAAAACGTCTTATTCATGTGACATCGCTATGCAAACAGGGCGCACAAGCAGCACTTGCTGATTCACATGCTACACAGCATGTCTACAGTATATTCTGTGTGCGACCGCGCCTGTATCAGCAAACAGTACAAAATGCTACATTATTTTTAGGAAAACACTGTAGCATAGCCTTTTGTATGCAGATACAGCCGTGGTCGCACACAGAATATATCATTTTGCAAATATATATTTTAATGTAAAAGTTGCATGAAAAGATGCTCGCGCTACCAAGTCACGCCACAGCATGGTGTAACAGTAAGAGCTGTTTAATGTGCAGGGAGGCTAGATGTAAGTGGACACATCTGTATATTACAGACACTCCAATGCTTATTCTCTATACTTAACAAATGCACCCCAGTAGTAGCTCACTTAATCCAACTTGTGCCATGTGCTTTCCTAGGTGTTTTACAGATGATCTGCTTGGTGGAGATCTTATGTTTAAAAGTCTGTGCAGGCGAGCTTCAAATGAGATGTGCGGCTCTGTTCTCCAGAAATCCAAATCCACTCAAACTTTTGTGGATGTGAACAGTACCAAAACCCAGTCAGGATCCCCTGAGGAGATCCGATCCAAACAATGTCCCAGTACGAATCTTACCAGGGTTTGGAATTAAGTTTTTAAATCTGAATTTTGGGTTTTGGATTGCCAAAACTACATGGTTTTAGCTGATTTTTTAGCGATTTTTATCAATGATTATCAATTTTTATAGATTTTCTACTGAACCAAAATCTGAATCCAAATCAAAACACTTGAGGGTGGTTTTGCCAAAACTAAAACATGGGGGTCTGTGCACATCTCTAACACTAATGTGATAGCAATGCTTAGAATTCTGAGTCATAGAGCAGGACTGACCAGATGGGGAAGACTTTGACGCAGTTGGTCAGCTTAACAAATGTTGCAACAATTAAAACATCATTCACACTTTTTAAGTCGTTCAGGATATATGCTAGACACAGAACGTCTGACATAAAATTGCTGTTTGGAAAAGAAAATTGTAGATATTCATTAATTTGTTGGAGTCATCAGTAAAGTCAACCAAGGGACAGACAGTATGCTATGTAGGATTAAAATACATGTGGCTGTTTTAAATACCTGAGAAACTACAAAGAACTTAGAAACAGATAAGAGAACACCCCTGAAGTCTGTTTTTGACTAAATGCATTGGGAATTAAATTTGGAGTGGCCCGCTATATAAAAAGATTGTATCACTACTAGAAGGAGCTCCTACACAAAATGGTTTATGTAGCTGAAGATTTAACATAATTCTAAAAGAGAGATTATTTGCATCATTACAGTCCATGACAATACTAGCAAAAGTCTATTCACTAACAGAAATAATCTTGTCATGAACAGAGGGGCTAATTCAGACCTGATCAGTGCTGTGCGTGTTCGCCTTGACCATGCTCACTGACAACTCTATGGCTTCCCTGAATGCTATCTGGCATTTTCCCTGACAATGCTTATTGATAGCTCTCTGATTTTTACTGCAAGTGTACTAAAACCTAAGCATTAGCTCTGATCTTGAAGCTTGTGTGGTACCAGCCACTGGGATTTATTACTGAAAATAAGAACATCCCAACCAAGTTGCAAGCACTGTCCCTTTTTCAGGTTGGATCATTAAAGAAAGTACAAAAATCGTATTCAAGCAATTTTTGTATTTCTGCACATGCATTGCATCCGCACAGTGCATGCACAACTAGCAAAGTGTGATTGCATCCCAGAGTGACAGCGGCGAATGCCACGGAGGCAGCGTCATACCATTGCGGGGGAGTGGTCAGGCCAACGCAGGCATGGCAGGATGGTTTTCAGGGCGGCTGCGTGCGTCACACTGAGGAAGCCGCTGACGACCAGTAAAAGCGTGGAAACGCATCTGTGGAGGTCGAGTTGAGAGGAGAGTGACCCTCTGTTATGTGAGTTAATAGCCGGCCAGCTAACTTTCCTGCCTAGAGTACCCCGCTGTCACCATCAAATTTGGGGGAAGAGAAGGCTGTTCTGCAAGTGGACCCCAGTGCTAAGGGGGAATAAGGAGTGCACTCCTATACTAGTGTGCTTGTATAAACACAGTAATAACAGGAGACTGTTTTGCCTGAGGACCCCAGTGCTAAGGGGGAATAAGGAGCATGCTCTAACACCATTATGCCAATATAATATACTAACAAGAGAGTGTGGTTAATACTTTCTGTGCATTGCAGGGATGCCTGCATTGTTTTATAAATAAGCCGACAGTGGGACATTATCAAAGTCTAGAGGGCTACTTTATTAGCCCTAACCAGAAACTAACACGCTTATTAACCCCTGCATGTGTATATATATATATATATATATATATATATATATCCAAAAACTTGTGTCCGGCACTCCTGCTGTAAAAAGATAACTGCCACGGTGCCCTGGTTTTCAATTAGCATAGAATTCCAAACATAGCCGGCACTCATGGACTGAAACATGGACAATACACCAGTATCTTAAGCCAGTGGCTTAAGATACTGGTGTATTGTCCATGTTTCAGTCCATGAGTGCCGGCTATGTTTGGAATTCTATATATATATATATATATATATATATATGGCTGATTTTCATTACTAATGTGCATGCAATATACAACAAGGGTGTTTGTTACTAAGGAGTGTTTTATATGAAATATATGAATTTTCAGATCTATTATACATTTATTAGTGCTGTATTTTATTGATTAATGTGTGGGATACCAGCCGGTTTCTGAGCATTTTTAGATATTGTATTGTGCAATAAATGTTCTGACTTGGAGGATAAGCGCAGTCCTATGTTTTTTTCGTTACTTGTATTTCTTGGAGTCAAAATAACCTGTCCCTTAGGACCTGCTGCTGTACCACTGATTTACCACTTTTATTTATGAAAATTAAGGCAAGATAAAAAAAAATCAATTTACATTTATAATCTTATTTGGCCAGTGAAACAGAAAATATTTGTATGTTTGTTTGAATGTTTCCTAGATCGGCTTTCATATATGTTAATTGTATAGCTTGTGATTATGTATTTTGCCATATTTGTGGCTAAAACTAAAAACAATTTAATTATGATTATTTCATTCCTTACATTAATTGTGTGGTTGCTGTGATGCTTTATTTGTTTATTTATTTATTTTAATCTCCCTTGAAAAAGTCATGTACTTTTAAATTATAGTAAGAAATATCACACAAACTCTTGTGTATTCATTTACAAAATGAAAGTCTCTAGATTTTATTACAAGAGAGTTTCAGAATAATCCTAGAACACAACCAAACATGGAACACTTTAAAATGGTCCTCAAATAAGCAAATAGTTATTTTCTTTATCAAATAAAATGTTATTTGTTAACTGGAGGGTATTTGTTTCCACAGCAAGAAATACAGCCAGTGTTAGCATTTTGTAATTAAAGGTGCCCCGAGCAAAAATGTTCACGACCGCATAATACCATAATCTTTACAAATCCTTTAGCTTTCCTGACAAGACATCAATAAGTCAAAGGCAAAGACACAGGAAAATAATAGAACCAAAGGCACTCAGGATGCAATAAAAAAGAGGATTAGATCTACATTACTTTCATTACATTATATTGTATTTTTATTATTAGGTCCACTGTTATCATTTAATCTTGGAGCTAGTGTATCTGATAGAGTGGAACAAAAACAAATGGAATTTTTTTTCCCCCCTAAAGAATTCTAGATGAAAAGGATTATCTGTGCATGTATTTAAATGAAAAAAAGAAATGTAAATTGTGATGTGAACTGCCACAGGCTGTGAGTATAGTACCTTTCCTGTTAAACTGATTACAGGCCTGAACTTTGGCTTTGGGGCAAAATATTTTTTTCTTCCTTTCTAGTAACCAATAGAGTAGTTTGATTAAATGGTGAGAACTTCAACAACACGGTAAAATTGTAATTTCATGTGTGCAAGATAGATATTTTTATTTGTCCTAGCAACATAAGTGCATGGAATGGAGGTCATTTAGGATGGCAAGGAACATCTGCATTAGTTTTTCTATGTTTTACTTATGTGTACAGGGTTGAACTGTCCCACAGGGGTACAGGGGAAACCACCGGTCGGCCCCACTGCCTGAAGGCCCACCCCTCCTGTAGAAATAAGGTTCTAGACCAGGCATGTCCAAACTGCGGCCCTCCAGCTGTTGAGAAACTACACATCCCAGCATGCCCTGACACAGCTTTAGAATTCTCTGACAGCAAATCTGTGTCAGGGCATGCTGGGATATGCAGTTTCACAACAGCTGGAGGGCCGCAGTTTGGACATGCCTGTTCTAGACTTTGCATTTGAATTATACATTATACATATGTTACATTATGCTGCTCAGAACTATGGCCCTCATTCCGAGTTGATCGGTCGCAAGGCGAATTTAGCAGAGTTACACACGCTAAGCCGCCGCCTACTGGGAGTGAATCTTAGCTTCTTAAAATTGCGACCGATGTATTCGCAATATTGCGATTACTAACTACTTAGCAGTTTCAGAGTAGCTCCAGACTTACTCTGCCTGTGCGATCAGTTCAGTGCTTGTCGTTCCTGGTTGACGTCACAAACACACCCAGCGTTCGCCCAGGCACTCCCACCGTTTCTCCGGCCACTCCTGCGTTTTTTCCGGAAACGGTAGCGTTTTCAGCCACACGCCCCTGAAACGCCGTGTTTCCGCCCAGTAACACCCATTTCCTGTCAATCACATTACGATCGCCGGAGCGAAGAAAAAGCCGTGAGTAAAAATACTTTCTTCATAGTAAAGTTACTTGGCGCAGTCGCAGTGCGAACATTGCGCATGCGTACTAAGCGGATTTTCACTGCGATGCGATGAAAAATACCGAGCGAACAACTCGGAATGAGGGCCTATGTTGTATTTTCTACAGTATGTTTCCATCCTCTAGCAGTATTTACTATATACAGTATACAGTATTAATCAAGGGGCCCAGACAATGCCCTCTCTAATGGTTAGCCAAACCTCTATAGTGACTGGCCAGGCCCCTACCACTGCATTCCCCTGTATGTGTATATACACCCATCTAAATTCCCACTTCAACTACTATATACAGTATATAGGGCCTAATTCAGACCTGATCATAGCAGCAACTTTGTTAGCAGATGGGCAAAACCATGTGCACTGCAGGGGGGAGGGTTAGATTTGGGTGTGCTATTTAGTTTCTGTGCAGGGTAAATACTGGCTGCTTTATTTTTACACTGCAATTTAGATTTCAGTTTGAACACACCCCACCCAAATCTGCGGTGGTGTGGTGGGTGAGGGAGGGGCGAGTGCGGGGGTGCCACGGGTGGGGGAGGAGGTCCGGAGCCACCGTGGGTGGTTGAGGGGGGTTGTCCCTTTGGCAGTGGCTCTCCTGGAGACTCGCACAGCAGCCAAGCAGCCAGTAACTATTGTTAGCGCCGATGTCCCAATGCGCTGCGTTACAGGTAAGAAGATGCACTCAATATACTACTGCTCCCAGCAGTCCTTAGCACCGGAATCCTTCGGCGCTAAGGGCTGCTGGGAGCTGTAGTTTATTTAGTGCATCTACTGCCCTGTAATGCGGTGCGTTGGGACACCGGCACTAACAATAGTGACTGCCTGGAAGAACTGACTGACCCACTGAATCAATGTAAAAGGTGAGAGTGCTGTGCAGTGTCAGTGACCCACTGCACTGCACAGCACTGTCACCTTTTACATTGATTCAGCATCCAAACATTACCCTCTGCAATATCACCCACTCTTATATAGGGAAAGGAAAGACAAAAGAAATCCTTTTTGGGAGCACTCTTATTTGAAAATTATAATAATAATGAATCAAAATAATATGCATTGAGATGATGTGATAATGAATAATCTAAAACTTAGCATTTATTCTGTTCCTTAAAATATCGACCTGTACGGTCCGAAATAATTAACATCTCTATCTTAATTTTTATATATATAAGAGATAGGAGGATGAAAATATAGATTGAAATAGTGAGAGTGAGCCATTACATTAGCCATATCAGGGCCGGCAGCCCAGATGCTGTGTTGCGGAGTCAGGGCCTCTGGGGATCTGGGCGTGACTGTGGCAGGGAGGCACTTCTGTGACATCACGCGCAGAGGAGGCTCCGGGGCTCAAAGAGTATGCGGCACAAGGAGGGCTATGAAACCCTTCCGCTGCTTTCATACACATCTATGCCGGTGGCCGCAGCAGCGCCGTGGCTAGGGAGTGGGGATTGTTGGTGCCGGAGGGGGCAGGTGGACTGGCAGCAGGACATAAGACGCTGCAGTAAAAGGATTTTTTTTTCCCTCTGTACAGCATTGAGACTTGCTGCAGATGCAGTGGCATACCCTCCAACTGTACCTTTTTGGCAAGTACAGTACCTTTTTTATGGTCTGTACCGATTTTTGGCTCTCCAAACTTCCATTGAAAGTATAGGCAAAAGGGCATGGCCACATCACTTTACCCGTGGCCACGTCCCCTTTTCGAATTTGTACCGATTTTTACGTGTAAATTGTTGGAGGGCATATTGCTGCAGATGCAGTGGGCCTATTTTGGGGTGTGGACCTGGAGCTGAAGCTCCATCAGGCCCCATTGTTAATCCTGCTCTGGGAACACACAGCAGTCAAAGGGCAGAGCCTCCCATTGGATGTAACCTGTGTGGGAGGGCATTTCTCGCCCAATCAGCTGTGGACTGGGTGTGATAGACCTGCTGCTAACCCAATGAGAGCTCCAAGCCACGCCCAGCGTTATACACACAGTCACAGAGTGACAGATCTGGGCTATTATATAGAAGATGAGTTCATTTTTAAACAGATTCATTGTAAGCCATAAGAATGATATCTGGGAAGAAATGTCAGCAAGGAAGTTGGAGACTTAAAACATGAATGATGGCGAGTGGTCAATTCAAAATAGGAAGATTTATTGCACACGGACAGTAAATACTGTAGTATTGGAAGGAAACCAAAGGGTTTTATGGGGGAGACTCATTTATCTGTGAAGTTCTGTCCAACCATCTCACACTAATATTTTATTATAAAGGCATAAATGTATGCTAAGGAATATGGCATGCAGAAAAAATGTAGGGACAAAGCATAGAGACTTCTAGAACTACAACCGAGAAAAGGAAAGGTAAGGAAGTTACACCAAAGAAAGAGTCAGAAAAATTTGAACCAGTTAAATACAATGTAATGAAGGCCCATAGACAAGAAGTGTTTGACAGATGCAGTTATCTAAGACAAATATTAAGACTTTGAAAACAAAGTACTGGTCCTTAGATATTTGCTGTTATTAGGTTAATTTGTATCTTCATCAGCACTGTCTTTGTTTAGGTGTCAGAATGTCACTGGAATGTGGGGAATTAGTTTGGTCAGTTATGGTTTCACACTGCTGTCTGGAAGGTGCAGAGAATAATGGGGCACTGGTCTTCACCAAGGACTCCCTGCAAGGGATTCAGTATGAATTCCTGACTGTCGGGATCCCGGCGGTCAGGAGACCGATACCGGAATACCGACAGTCAAAATCCCAACATTGAGCACAGCATGCCCCTCACGGGCTCAGTGGCAACACTATTCTATTCCCCCTTGGATGGTGGCATGGACCACCACCAAAGAGGGAATACTGGGCATCTGTCGGGATTTCGACCGCCGGCATTGTTTCCACTGTCGGGATTCCGGCATCAGTATTTCGATCGCCAGGATTCCAACAGTCAGGAAATTAACTGCATAGCCCTGCAAGGAGGTAGGGGGCTCCTCTGCAGATACGCCGCAGGTTCCAGCCTCCTGGTAACAGATGTGACAGTAGGGAACTGGAAGAGATGCACCTGAAAGGTATTAAGTATGGCTGACAGGAATGAGTAGCATTGGCTTTTGCTCAGTCGGGTCTGCAGAGTAGACCTAAAACAGCAGAGGGGGCTGCACAAAAAACAAACCCCAACTGCACCTTTAAACTTGTTTTTAATATTGTGTCTGCCTTTAAAGTAAGCTCTCCGGGGATCAGCACCGTGTACCACAGCCGCTGCAGCCGGGACAGAGCAATCAGTGCCTCCCTCCTATATCTGCCTGCCTCCCTAGACTCCCACGGCATAGTTTGCACAGGTTTCTTGGGGGCGGGCAAATACAGGAGGGAGGTGCTGATTGATCTGTCCCAGCTGAAGTTCTCCTCTGGGGTCTTCCAGATTATTTAACAGTGAGCAAGTATGAATCTGTCATTTAAATATAAATTATGGAGTTATATCAATCAATGTATTAAACTGGAGAAGGCATAAGGAAGTGATAAACCAGTGATATGTGCAAGTTGATAAAGGCACCAGCCAATCAGATCCCTACTGTTAATTTACATATTGGAGCTGATTGGCTGGTGCCTTTATCACCTTGCACATATCACTGGTTTATCACTTCCTTATGCCTTCTTCAGGTTAATACATCTGCCCCAATGTGCCTAATTCAAAGTTGATTGCAGCAGCAAATTTGTTAGCAGTTGGGCAAAACCATGTGCAGTGCAGGGGGGCAGATATAACATGCGCAGAGAGAGTTAGATTTGGGTGGGGTGTGTTCAATCTGAAATCTAAATTGCAGTGTAAGAATAAAGCAGCCTGTATTTACCCTGCACAGAAACAAAATAACCCATCCAAATCTAACTCTTTCTGCAAATGTTATATTTGCCCCCCCCCCCCCCCCCCCCCATGCGCAGTGCACATGGTTTTGCCCAACTGCTAACAAATTTGCTTCTGCGATCAACTCTAATTTACCCCCAATAAGCAGAGCCGGCCTTAGCTATAGGCAGGCTAGGCATTTGCCTAGGGCATCCAAGCATGTCTAGGGGCATCCAAGTGTGTCCCTGCAGTATCTCATGCTGGGAGGGACAGTCTGCAAACTAACTGTTACTTTCCAAATGTATTCAATCAGTACTTGTATACACTGCTGTTTACATTTGTCAAATAGAATATACACTGCCCCTTAAAGTTAAACTCCCTCCGACATGCTTGAATGCCCTTGACTTGTGAGATGACAGCAGAAGCCCGGTAACTGCAATTCCTGGACATGTGACAATTTCACTGACTATTTAAAGTTATTACTGGATGGCTCCTTATGATACCACATGTGTATTTTGGATGACTGCTCCACATAACTCTTACATCACCTATACTGCTTGTGCACATGGGGGAGGGGAACCCTGCCATCCTGTGTGTGTCCCTTATCCCTGTGCAGACCCCAGGTGTCTGCAGGGATATAACATGGGCAGTGTTCTCCCCACACTTTATTTCTCAGTCAGTCCATGCCGTAAAATTCCCCTGCCATTCCCTTTCATAATGTAGTATATACTGTATGTTAGGGTTCAAATAGTTGCAGTATAATTTTAATATGTTAGATATCTTCCATTAGTTTCAAGATATAGCTAATAGTCAAAACTCAAAATTATGATTTGAAAATACTTTAGCTCTACAACATTAGGATTGAAATTGAAAATTGTCTGTTTTACCTTTCTCAGTAAATCTTTCATTTGAATTATATAGTTGATGGCCCATGAAAGGCGTAGGCAAAGTACTATACAGTTGTAGTTAATTTTATTGGTTTTTCTATCTGGGAGATATGAAAGCTCTATGTCTTTCATAGTCTTGTAGGTGTAACCAATTTAATTACAAGATGTCATATAGGATAGAGCATAGAAAGCATATTGTCTCTTGGCATTTTTGTAATGAAAGTAAATGGGATTTACAGCCTAATAATACAGTGACTCAGTACAGGATAATAAAAGGCTAAACCAGAAATTTTATATTTATATATATATATATATATATATATATACATACATACACACACAGGGCCTGAGATCGTGTTGGGAGTAAATTGGTTGTACATTGTATTCTCACTTTGTATACTTGTAGATATGCAGTGTTGCATGCATCCTGCAATGCACCGCCAACTATGTGTACTCTTGGTTTGCTTCTAGTCATCATCGTTAGTGCACTCTCACACCTACCCTAAATTACTTGCAATCTTTGAAATACAAGTATTGCAATAGTCTGATAAGTGGGAGAGAAGGCACCTACATCGCTGATACCAATAGCAAAATCCATACACCCCAGGCCCTCAGTTTATTCAAAAATACATGATAAACAGTATCACAAGAGAGCGCTTATATAAAAAACGTTGTCATAGACAATTTATTAGATCACATATAGTAAAAAATATCTAGATGCAATGCATAGAATAAAATATCTATAAAATATGATTCACTGCTGATAATAAGCCACGCTACCACCTGTAACCACTATCATGTCAGTATAAGAGCAGTGCACAGAAACAGGACTTCTGCTCAGATGAGTAAATTGAGGCAATCTAACAAATGACAATTATACGCTTCTATAGTTATCAAATCAGGTGCTCCATTTAAAAAGCAGATCAGTATAAATTATTGGTCACCTAATTAAAAATAAAAAATTAATATAATGCAGCAGCTCCCATAAGAGTATTCTGTAGTACTCAAAATCGAAAATCAAAAATATATGATAAACAGTATCACAAGAGAGCGCTTATGTAAAATACTTTGTCATAGACAAATTATTAGATCACATATAGTAAAAAATATATAGATGCAATGCATAGAATAAAATATCTATAAAAATATGATTCACTGCTGATAATAAGCCACGCTACCATGTGTATTATCCCACTTGCATACCGCACATAGGGGGTCATTCTGACCCGTTCGCATGCAGCGGTTGTTCGCTGAGGTGCGAGCGGGTCAGAACTGCACATGCACGGCGTGTGCATTGCACACGTGTGCCGTTGCCTGGCGACCGGAGCGCCTAGCGTGAAGAAAGACGCAGCGCTGAACGGAAAGAAGATTGACAGTGGAGTGGCGATTCGGGCGGATACTCACCATTGGAGGCCATTTTCGGGGAGTGGTGAGATGAACGCAGACGTGTCCAGGCGAACGGAGGGCGGATGTCTGACAAAAGGTCCAGGACCTTTATCGCTGGATCCGTCGCACTGGGTAAGTAGCTGCAGGGCTGGTCTCGTTTTACAGGAAAATGTTCAAGCATAGCAGGGCTGCAAGTGATCGCAGCCCTGCTATGCTAAAATACACTCTCCCATAGGCGGGGACTAGTTGATCGCAGCAGTAGCAAAAAGTCGCTGGCTGCGTTCAACTCAGTCTGAAGGCCCCCATAAAGTCCACAGCCAGAGAACAATTGGTATGATAATCCACTGGACTCCAAATATCAATAAGGTCCCAAACAGTTCCAATTGGAAAAGTAATGTGGATGAATGAAAGTGAGCTGTGTTTGCTCAACTGTAACCGTAGAGCATGCACTGTGCTACCACCTCCCCAGCCTCCAGAAGATTGTTGCTCACCACTGGTTCCTTGGGGTCTCAGCGAGATCGGCTGTCAGCGTGCAGGGTTCGTGATGTTGTGTGTGAGCGGCGGTTTTCAACTCAATTAGCGGGGAGGGAGGGCGCAGTAAAAATAATTAATGAAGCTTCAAAAACTCCTATGTCTCTCCTTATAGATTTTATTTATTTATGTATATGTATACATATTTATATTTGATAAATGTGTTTCTTTGTTGCTTTTTAAGCAGGTCGATTTTGGCCACTGATGTACTTACGTGTGCCGATATAATCTTTATAACTCACTAAAATACTGGCTATAAATAATTAAATTCTGTTTACTAATGCTAAAGAACACCTCACTATTACCTGATTGATCCACTTGTGATTAAGTAACCATGCTGCTTCAATGATTGGTCACCTAGGAGTTTAAATACAGCTCTCCATCACACTGCATCACCTTCTGATGAAAACGTGGTCTTGTTCTAACGGAGAAACGCGTGAAGGATTAGCCATGCTGCCTGCATCTCCCTTCGGATCTTTACCAGCACATCACCACAGCTTTACCTTGAACCAGCGGCATCTGTCACAGATACAATACCGAGAGCTGCGTCCTCCCTCCCTGCTAATTGAGTTGAATACCGCCGCTCACACACAACATCACGGACCCTGCAGCCAGTCGGATCTTAACCAAAACCCGAACCAGATCTCCGGAGAAGATCTGAAACAAGTCCTGCTTTGGATCTTCCCATGGTTCGGAATTCAGATTTTAAGTCTGAATTTTAGGTTTTGGATATGTTTTGGATTGCAAAAATAACATAATTTTAGTGTTTTTTAAAATTATATAAAAAAAAGAAAAAGAAGAATCCGTATCCAAAACCAAAACTAGTGAGGCGGTTTAGGCAAAACCAAAACCGGAAACAAATAAGAGCCAAATTAGAACAAAAACCAGCCAAAATGTCTGGCACACGTATCTAATATTGAGCACTGTGGTGTCGGCACATGCGCAGTTCAGACCTGATCGGCTGCTGTACAAAAATGCACGGCAGTGATCAGGTCTGAATTAGGCCCTATGGGTGCTGCTAAGCTGCTATCTTGCACACTTGTTCTGTATGTTGTCAAATTGGTCTTTTTTAAGTCTTGTTTTTAAATTTTTGCTTTGTAGCATTTTCATCATTGTGGTTATCAACTTTTGAAACCTAAAAAAAACACAGGAAGTTTGAGAATTAGCTATAGCCTTCAGAAATACTGTACACAACCATCATTGTTGAAGTATGTTTTGTATATAAGAAATCACTGCCACACACCTCTTGCTTCTGGCTAGCAGGGTGCCAGGAAGCAAGGATTCTGCTGCAGACACTCCAGACAGGCACACTGCAGCCTATAAAGCCAATCAGAGTGTCCTCAGCAGCGGTAAGTGCTTTCAGAATGCTTGCTGGTGATGCAGGCCCAGCCCCCTCTGTGCGATGTAATGATCATGCACAGTATGTGATGTCACTAATAGATTATTTCTTACGTGAAAACTGAACCTTTATTTTGTTTAATAAAATAATATAATACAACAGAAAAAGTCTTGTGCTAGCGAATAAATAAATTACAGAAAAAAGTATGACATTGGTGCAAGTTAAAACAGTACTGTATGCTCCTCTTGTTGCAGTTTTACTAATGCAGGGGTGGCCAGACTTTTGGAGGTTGTGATCTACTATGAAAGCTGAAAAGCTTTCATGATCTAACTGGGAGGCACAATAGCGTGCACCGCAGGCATGCGCCTACAAAAGGGGGCGTGGTGTAACAAAAAGGGAAAGTGACCTCGTTGTACAGGATGTGGCGACAGCAGTTTGCGCCTTACCTGTCATACTACTGTATATGCAAGAGTTTTTACTATAGAAAGTATATGAAAAATACAAGGAATTTATTATAAATATATTCTTTGTATTATTCGAATAATTTTTATAGTCAAAACTTTGGAGTAAAAAGTCTATGACAGTGCCTCACCTACCTATCTTTTCCAAACATCTCTGAATAAAATTCACCAAATTCCCAGCAGAATATCCTGCTGCACCTTTGTGTAATGTCCACATGAACCCTTGGGCTCATATATTATGTGTAAATCTGGCTCTGGTCTAATTTATTACTAGCCAGTGCCTCCTGAGCCATTTACCTCTTAGCACATCCCTGAGAACATCCCACAGGAAGAAAACACATAACCTCAACAAATTAATAAACTCAAACACATTGCCCCCACAGAATAAACCCTCAAACACATTGGGCCTAACTCAGACCTGATCGTAGCAGCAAATTTGTTAGCAGATGGGCAACACCTTGGGGGTCATTCAGACCTGATCGCACGCTACATTTTTTTTGCAGCTCTGTGATCAGGTCAGAACTGTGCATGCGTATGCACCGCAATGCACAGGCACATCGCCCCCCGGTGACGTGGATCACCAGACAGTGATGGAATGAACGAAGAAAGCAATCGCACCGACGATCGCAAGAAGATTGACAGGAAGAGGCCGTTTGTGGTTGTCACCTGACTGTTTCCAGGGAGTGTCCTAAAAAATGCAGGTGTATCCAGCCGTTGGAAGGGAGGGTTCCTGACATCAGATCCGGGCCGGATGATCACACTGGAAGAGTAAGTCCTGAGCTGTGCAGAGACGGCACAAACTTCTGTTTGGGTAGCTCTCTGCACATGAGATCGCACCCCTGCACAGCGACTAACCTCTCCCCCTGTAGGCGGTCACTACCTGATTGCAGGGATGCAAAAAATTCACCCTAGCAATCTGGTCTGAATTAGGCCCCATGTGCACTGCAGGTGGGGCAGATATAACATGTGCAGAGAGAGTTATATCTGGGTGAGTTATTTTGTTTCTGTGCAGGGTAAACACTGGCTGCTTTATTTTTACACTGCAATTTATATTTCAGTTTGAACACACCACACCCAAATCTAACGCTCTTTGCACATGTTATATCTGCCTCCCCTGCAGTGCACATGGGGGGTCATTCTGACCCGTTCGCTTGCTGCGTTTTAACGCAGCAGAGTGAACGAGTCCCTGCTGCGCATGCGCCAGTGCTGTAGTGCACCTGCGCATGCCGACGGCCGAAGGCCGTAGTAGGACAGCGATCGCCTCTGCCTGATTGACAGGCAGAGGTGATCGATGGGCGGGAGGGGCCGAAACGGCGCGTTTGGCCGCCGTTTTGTAGGCGCAGTCCGGCCAATTCAGGTGTGGCCGGACCGAATGGGAGGCGGGCTGCAGCGGCTGCATGACATCATACGCAGCCGCTGCGGGCCGGGAAGCAAGGAGTAGCTCCCGGCCAGAACGCTGAAGCGGCGCTGGTAGGGAGCTACTCCTGAAGTGCACAGGCATCGCCACTGTGCGATGCCTTTGCACATCTGCGAGGGGGCGGGCTAGCCCTGTGCAGGGCGTCCCCCCGCATGTCAGGAAAGATGATCGTAGCTGTGCTAACTCGGAATGACCCCCCATGGTTATCCCCAACTGCTAACAAATTTGCTGCTACGATAAGGTCTGAATTACCCCCAAAGTGAGAAGATAAGCTGAAGGCTGCATAAGCCTGAGGCCATATAAGCGATCAACTTTTTGTGATTGATTGTTAAATGACTAAGCAGTTGCTAGGCAGATCAGTTTTCCCGGTTGGTTTTTTCCTATTGGTTTAAGGGGTTGTGCATCAGGATGAAGAGGAGGGTCTTAGGTTAGTATATAGGGGGTGGCCATCTTGCTAGACTCCCTCTTGCCTTTCAGTTTATGCCCGCCCGCCCTCCCAGAATGCGTCTACGTTTTTTGTTCTTGCTGTGGGCTATTGAAAGCCAGATTGGCGGGAAATCGCTGCCAACCAGCTGTCACACAGGCATAAGTGGTCATTGTGGGGCTCCCTCTTTAAATGGACGGCAGGTGTGTCCTTTTCTTGCGGTTGGACATTTAGACGTTCCCCTGCGGGAACCGAACGTTTGCCAGAGAAAGAGGGGTAAGGCCAGCACAATGCGGGTTATGCGGGAAGGAGGCGGGGTATGTGTACTCCCCTCCTTGGTTTGGTGGTTTGTCATCTAGGTGACGGGTGCTGGTGTTTGGCAGCGGTTTTCTGTTTGCCATCCTCCAAACTAAAGTTAATATATATTCAATTCAATTCTAATTCGGCCTCAATTATTAGTTTAAAGAGTTGGTCAGCGATTAATAAACATCGTCTGACCTTTAACTCCAGCTACTGTGTCCGTGTCTTTATTTCAGTGTGTGGTGTGGTTTTATTTAGTGATAAGCTAGCTTAAGTAAAAGGTTTATGTAATCACAATAAAGTTATGAGCGGCTTAGATAAGCTGAAGGCTGCATAAGCCTGAGGCCATATAAGCGATCAACTTTTTGTGATTGGTTGTTAAATGACTAAGCAGTTGCTAGGCAGATCAGTTTTCCCGGTTGGTTTTTTCCTATTGGTTTAAGGGGTTGTGCATCAGGATGAAGAGGAGGGTCTTAGGTTAGTATATAGGGGGTGGCCATCTTGCTAGACTCCCTCTTGCCTTTCAGTTTATGCCCGCCCGCCCTCCCAGAATGCGTCTACGTTTTTTGTTCTTGCTGTGGGCTATTGAAAGCCAGATTGGCGGGAAATCGCTGCCAACCAGCTGTCACACAGGCATAAGTGGTCATTGTGGGGCTCCCTCTTTAAATGGACGGCAGGTGTGTCCTTTTCTTGCGGTTGGACATTTAGACGTTCCCCTGCGGGAACCGAACGTTTGCCAGAGAAAGAGGGGTAAGGCCAGCACAATGCGGGTTATGCGGGAAGGAGGCGGGGTATGTGTACTCCCCTCCTTGGTTTGGTGGTTTGTCATCTAGGTGACGGGTGCTGGTGTTTGGCAGCGGTTTTCTGTTTGCCATCCTCCAAACTAAAGTTAATATATATTCAATTCAATTCTAATTCGGCCTCAATTATTAGTTTAAAGAGTTGGTCAGCGATTAATAAACATCGTCTGACCTTTAACTCCAGCTACTGTGTCCGTGTCTTTATTTCAGTGTGTGGTGTGGTTTTATTTAGTGATAAGCTAGCTTAAGTAAAAGGTTTATGTAATCACAATAAAGTTATGAGCGGCTTAGATAAGCTGAAGGCTGCATAAGCCTGAGGCCATATAAGCGATCAACTTTTTGTGATTGGTTGTTAAATGACTAAGCAGTTGCTAGGCAGATCAGTTTTCCCGGTTGGTTTTTTCCTATTGGTTTAAGGGGTTGTGCATCAGGATGAAGAGGAGGGTCTTAGGTTAGTATATAGGGGGTGGCCATCTTGCTAGACTCCCTCTTGCCTTTCAGTTTATGCCCGCCCGCCCTCCCAGAATGCGTCTACGTTTTTTGTTCTTGCTGTGGGCTATTGAAAGCCAGATTGGCGGGAAATCGCTGCCAACCAGCTGTCACACAGGCATAAGTGGTCATTGTGGGGCTCCCTCTTTAAATGGACGGCAGGTGTGTCCTTTTCTTGCGGTTGGACATTTAGACGTTCCCCTGCGGGAACCGAACGTTTGCCAGAGAAAGAGGGGTAAGGCCAGCACAATGCGGGTTATGCGGGAAGGAGGCGGGGTATGTGTACTCCCCTCCTTGGTTTGGTGGTTTGTCATCTAGGTGACGGGTGCTGGTGTTTGGCAGCGGTTTTCTGTTTGCCATCCTCCAAACTAAAGTTAATATATATTCAATTCAATTCTAATTCGGCCTCAATTATTAGTTTAAAGAGTTGGTCAGCGATTAATAAACATCGTCTGACCTTTAACTCCAGCTACTGTGTCCGTGTCTTTATTTCAGTGTGTGGTGTGGTTTTATTTAGTGATAAGCTAGCTTAAGTAAAAGGTTTATGTAATCACAATAAAGTTATGAGCGGCTTAGATAAGCTGAAGGCTGCATAAGCCTGAGGCCATATAAGCGATCAACTTTTTGTGATTGGTTGTTAAATGACTAAGCAGTTGCTAGGCAGATCAGTTTTCCCGGTTGGTTTTTTCCTATTGGTTTAAGGGGTTGTGCATCAGGATGAAGAGGAGGGTCTTAGGTTAGTATATAGGGGGTGGCCATCTTGCTAGACTCCCTCTTGCCTTTCAGTTTATGCCCGCCCGCCCTCCCAGAATGCGTCTACGTTTTTTGTTCTTGCTGTGGGCTATTGAAAGCCAGATTGGCGGGAAATCGCTGCCAACCAGCTGTCACACAGGCATAAGTGGTCATTGTGGGGCTCCCTCTTTAAATGGACGGCAGGTGTGTCCTTTTCTTGCGGTTGGACATTTAGACGTTCCCCTGCGGGAACCGAACGTTTGCCAGAGAAAGAGGGGTAAGGCCAGCACAATGCGGGTTATGCGGGAAGGAGGCGGGGTATGTGTACTCCCCTCCTTGGTTTGGTGGTTTGTCATCTAGGTGACGGGTGCTGGTGTTTGGCAGCGGTTTTCTGTTTGCCATCCTCCAAACTAAAGTTAATATATATTCAATTCAATTCTAATTCGGCCTCAATTATTAGTTTAAAGAGTTGGTCAGCGATTAATAAACATCGTCTGACCTTTAACTCCAGCTACTGTGTCCGTGTCTTTATTTCAGTGTGTGGTGTGGTTTTATTTAGTGATAAGCTAGCTTAAGTAAAAGGTTTATGTAATCACAATAAAGTTATGAGCGGCTTAGATAAGCTGAAGGCTGCATAAGCCTGAGGCCATATAAGCGATCAACTTTTTGTGATTGGTTGTTAAATGACTAAGCAGTTGCTAGGCAGATCAGTTTTCCCGGTTGGTTTTTTCCTATTGGTTTAAGGGGTTGTGCATCAGGATGAAGAGGAGGGTCTTAGGTTAGTATATAGGGGGTGGCCATCTTGCTAGACTCCCTCTTGCCTTTCAGTTTATGCCCGCCCGCCCTCCCAGAATGCGTCTACGTTTTTTGTTCTTGCTGTGGGCTATTGAAAGCCAGATTGGCGGGAAATCGCTGCCAACCAGCTGTCACACAGGCATAAGTGGTCATTGTGGGGCTCCCTCTTTAAATGGACGGCAGGTGTGTCCTTTTCTTGCGGTTGGACATTTAGACGTTCCCCTGCGGGAACCGAACGTTTGCCAGAGAAAGAGGGGTAAGGCCAGCACAATGCGGGTTATGCGGGAAGGAGGCGGGGTATGTGTACTCCCCTCCTTGGTTTGGTGGTTTGTCATCTAGGTGACGGGTGCTGGTGTTTGGCAGCGGTTTTCTGTTTGCCATCCTCCAAACTAAAGTTAATATATATTCAATTCAATTCTAATTCGGCCTCAATTATTAGTTTAAAGAGTTGGTCAGCGATTAATAAACATCGTCTGACCTTTAACTCCAGCTACTGTGTCCGTGTCTTTATTTCAGTGTGTGGTGTGGTTTTATTTAGTGATAAGCTAGCTTAAGTAAAAGGTTTATGTAATCACAATAAAGTTATGAGCGGCTTAGATAAGCTGAAGGCTGCATAAGCCTGAGGCCATATAAGCGATCAACTTTTTGTGATTGGTTGTTAAATGACTAAGCAGTTGCTAGGCAGATCAGTTTTCCCGGTTGGTTTTTTCCTATTGGTTTAAGGGGTTGTGCATCAGGATGAAGAGGAGGGTCTTAGGTTAGTATATAGGGGGTGGCCATCTTGCTAGACTCCCTCTTGCCTTTCAGTTTATGCCCGCCCGCCCTCCCAGAATGCGTCTACGTTTTTTGTTCTTGCTGTGGGCTATTGAAAGCCAGATTGGCGGGAAATCGCTGCCAACCAGCTGTCACACAGGCATAAGTGGTCATTGTGGGGCTCCCTCTTTAAATGGACGGCAGGTGTGTCCTTTTCTTGCGGTTGGACATTTAGACGTTCCCCTGCGGGAACCGAACGTTTGCCAGAGAAAGAGGGGTAAGGCCAGCACAATGCGGGTTATGCGGGAAGGAGGCGGGGTATGTGTACTCCCCTCCTTGGTTTGGTGGTTTGTCATCTAGGTGACGGGTGCTGGTGTTTGGCAGCGGTTTTCTGTTTGCCATCCTCCAAACTAAAGTTAATATATATTCAATTCAATTCTAATTCGGCCTCAATTATTAGTTTAAAGAGTTGGTCAGCGATTAATAAACATCGTCTGACCTTTAACTCCAGCTACTGTGTCCGTGTCTTTATTTCAGTGTGTGGTGTGGTTTTATTTAGTGATAAGCTAGCTTAAGTAAAAGGTTTATGTAATCACAATAAAGTTATGAGCGGCTTAGATAAGCTGAAGGCTGCATAAGCCTGAGGCCATATAAGCGATCAACTTTTTGTGATTGGTTGTTAAATGACTAAGCAGTTGCTAGGCAGATCAGTTTTCCCGGTTGGTTTTTTCCTATTGGTTTAAGGGGTTGTGCATCAGGATGAAGAGGAGGGTCTTAGGTTAGTATATAGGGGGTGGCCATCTTGCTAGACTCCCTCTTGCCTTTCAGTTTATGCCCGCCCGCCCTCCCAGAATGCGTCTACGTTTTTTGTTCTTGCTGTGGGCTATTGAAAGCCAGATTGGCGGGAAATCGCTGCCAACCAGCTGTCACACAGGCATAAGTGGTCATTGTGGGGCTCCCTCTTTAAATGGACGGCAGGTGTGTCCTTTTCTTGCGGTTGGACATTTAGACGTTCCCCTGCGGGAACCGAACGTTTGCCAGAGAAAGAGGGGTAAGGCCAGCACAATGCGGGTTATGCGGGAAGGAGGCGGGGTATGTGTACTCCCCTCCTTGGTTTGGTGGTTTGTCATCTAGGTGACGGGTGCTGGTGTTTGGCAGCGGTTTTCTGTTTGCCATCCTCCAAACTAAAGTTAATATATATTCAATTTAATTCTAATTCGGCCTCAATTATTAGTTTAAAGAGTTGGTCAGCGATTAATAAACATCGTCTGACCTTTAACTCCAGCTACTGTGTCCGTGTCTTTATTTCAGTGTGTGGTGTGGTTTTATTTAGTGATAAGCTAGCTTAAGTAAAAGGTTTATGTAATCACAATAAAGTTATGAGCGGCTTAGATAAGCTGAAGGCTGCATAAGCCTGAGGCCATATAAGCGATCAACTTTTTGTGATTGGTTGTTAAATGACTAAGCAGTTGCTAGGCAGATCAGTTTTCCCGGTTGGTTTTTTCCTATTGGTTTAAGGGGTTGTGCATCAGGATGAAGAGGAGGGTCTTAGGTTAGTATATAGGGGGTGGCCATCTTGCTAGACTCCCTCTTGCCTTTCAGTTTATGCCCGCCCGCCCTCCCAGAATGCGTCTACGTTTTTTGTTCTTGCTGTGGGCTATTGAAAGCCAGATTGGCGGGAAATCGCTGCCAACCAGCTGTCACACAGGCATAAGTGGTCATTGTGGGGCTCCCTCTTTAAATGGACGGCAGGTGTGTCCTTTTCTTGCGGTTGGACATTTAGACGTTCCCCTGCGGGAACCGAACGTTTGCCAGAGAAAGAGGGGTAAGGCCAGCACAATGCGGGTTATGCGGGAAGGAGGCGGGGTATGTGTACTCCCCTCCTTGGTTTGGTGGTTTGTCATCTAGGTGACGGGTGCTGGTGTTTGGCAGCGGTTTTCTGTTTGCCATCCTCCAAACTAAAGTTAATATATATTCAATTCAATTCTAATTCGGCCTCAATTATTAGTTTAAAGAGTTGGTCAGCGATTAATAAACATCGTCTGACCTTTAACTCCAGCTACTGTGTCCGTGTCTTTATTTCAGTGTGTGGTGTGGTTTTATTTAGTGATAAGCTAGCTTAAGTAAAAGGTTTATGTAATCACAATAAAGTTATGAGCGGCTTAGATAAGCTGAAGGCTGCATAAGCCTGAGGCCATATAAGCGATCAACTTTTTGTGATTGGTTGTTAAATGACTAAGCAGTTGCTAGGCAGATCAGTTTTCCCGGTTGGTTTTTTCCTATTGGTTTAAGGGGTTGTGCATCAGGATGAAGAGGAGGGTCTTAGGTTAGTATATAGGGGGTGGCCATCTTGCTAGACTCCCTCTTGCCTTTCAGTTTATGCCCGCCCGCCCTCCCAGAATGCGTCTACGTTTTTTGTTCTTGCTGTGGGCTATTGAAAGCCAGATTGGCGGGAAATCGCTGCCAACCAGCTGTCACACAGGCATAAGTGGTCATTGTGGGGCTCCCTCTTTAAATGGACGGCAGGTGTGTCCTTTTCTTGCGGTTGGACATTTAGACGTTCCCCTGCGGGAACCGAACGTTTGCCAGAGAAAGAGGGGTAAGGCCAGCACAATGCGGGTTATGCGGGAAGGAGGCGGGGTATGTGTACTCCCCTCCTTGGTTTGGTGGTTTGTCATCTAGGTGACGGGTGCTGGTGTTTGGCAGCGGTTTTCTGTTTGCCATCCTCCAAACTAAAGTTAATATATATTCAATTCAATTCTAATTCGGCCTCAATTATTAGTTTAAAGAGTTGGTCAGCGATTAATAAACATCGTCTGACCTTTAACTCCAGCTACTGTGTCCGTGTCTTTATTTCAGTGTGTGGTGTGGTTTTATTTAGTGATAAGCTAGCTTAAGTAAAAGGTTTATGTAATCACAATAAAGTTATGAGCGGCTTAGATAAGCTGAAGGCTGCATAAGCCTGAGGCCATATAAGCGATCAACTTTTTGTGATTGGTTGTTAAATGACTAAGCAGTTGCTAGGCAGATCAGTTTTCCCGGTTGGTTTTTTCCTATTGGTTTAAGGGGTTGTGCATCAGGATGAAGAGGAGGGTCTTAGGTTAGTATATAGGGGGTGGCCATCTTGCTAGACTCCCTCTTGCCTTTCAGTTTATGCCCGCCCGCCCTCCCAGAATGCGTCTACGTTTTTTGTTCTTGCTGTGGGCTATTGAAAGCCAGATTGGCGGGAAATCGCTGCCAACCAGCTGTCACACAGGCATAAGTGGTCATTGTGGGGCTCCCTCTTTAAATGGACGGCAGGTGTGTCCTTTTCTTGCGGTTGGACATTTAGACGTTCCCCTGCGGGAACCGAACGTTTGCCAGAGAAAGAGGGGTAAGGCCAGCACAATGCGGGTTATGCGGGAAGGAGGCGGGGTATGTGTACTCCCCTCCTTGGTTTGGTGGTTTGTCATCTAGGTGACGGGTGCTGGTGTTTGGCAGCGGTTTTCTGTTTGCCATCCTCCAAACTAAAGTTAATATATATTCAATTCAATTCTAATTCGGCCTCAATTATTAGTTTAAAGAGTTGGTCAGCGATTAATAAACATCGTCTGACCTTTAACTCCAGCTACTGTGTCCGTGTCTTTATTTCAGTGTGTGGTGTGGTTTTATTTAGTGATAAGCTAGCTTAAGTAAAAGGTTTATGTAATCACAATAAAGTTATGAGCGGCTTAGATAAGCTGAAGGCTGCATAAGCCTGAGGCCATATAAGCGATCAACTTTTTGTGATTGGTTGTTAAATGACTAAGCAGTTGCTAGGCAGATCAGTTTTCCCGGTTGGTTTTTTCCTATTGGTTTAAGGGGTTGTGCATCAGGATGAAGAGGAGGGTCTTAGGTTAGTATATAGGGGGTGGCCATCTTGCTAGACTCCCTCTTGCCTTTCAGTTTATGCCCGCCCGCCCTCCCAGAATGCGTCTACGTTTTTTGTTCTTGCTGTGGGCTATTGAAAGCCAGATTGGCGGGAAATCGCTGCCAACCAGCTGTCACACAGGCATAAGTGGTCATTGTGGGGCTCCCTCTTTAAATGGACGGCAGGTGTGTCCTTTTCTTGCGGTTGGACATTTAGACGTTCCCCTGCGGGAACCGAACGTTTGCCAGAGAAAGAGGGGTAAGGCCAGCACAATGCGGGTTATGCGGGAAGGAGGCGGGGTATGTGTACTCCCCTCCTTGGTTTGGTGGTTTGTCATCTAGGTGACGGGTGCTGGTGTTTGGCAGCGGTTTTCTGTTTGCCATCCTCCAAACTAAAGTTAATATATATTCAATTCAATTCTAATTCGGCCTCAATTATTAGTTTAAAGAGTTGGTCAGCGATTAATAAACATCGTCTGACCTTTAACTCCAGCTACTGTGTCCGTGTCTTTATTTCAGTGTGTGGTGTGGTTTTATTTAGTGATAAGCTAGCTTAAGTAAAAGGTTTATGTAATCACAATAAAGTTATGAGCGGCTTAGATAAGCTGAAGGCTGCATAAGCCTGAGGCCATATAAGCGATCAACTTTTTGTGATTGGTTGTTAAATGACTAAGCAGTTGCTAGGCAGATCAGTTTTCCCGGTTGGTTTTTTCCTATTGGTTTAAGGGGTTGTGCATCAGGATGAAGAGGAGGGTCTTAGGTTAGTATATAGGGGGTGGCCATCTTGCTAGACTCCCTCTTGCCTTTCAGTTTATGCCCGCCCGCCCTCCCAGAATGCGTCTACGTTTTTTGTTCTTGCTGTGGGCTATTGAAAGCCAGATTGGCGGGAAATCGCTGCCAACCAGCTGTCACACAGGCATAAGTGGTCATTGTGGGGCTCCCTCTTTAAATGGACGGCAGGTGTGTCCTTTTCTTGCGGTTGGACATTTAGACGTTCCCCTGCGGGAACCGAACGTTTGCCAGAGAAAGAGGGGTAAGGCCAGCACAATGCGGGTTATGCGGGAAGGAGGCGGGGTATGTGTACTCCCCTCCTTGGTTTGGTGGTTTGTCATCTAGGTGACGGGTGCTGGTGTTTGGCAGCGGTTTTCTGTTTGCCATCCTCCAAACTAAAGTTAATATATATTCAATTCAATTCTAATTCGGCCTCAATTATTAGTTTAAAGAGTTGGTCAGCGATTAATAAACATCGTCTGACCTTTAACTCCAGCTACTGTGTCCGTGTCTTTATTTCAGTGTGTGGTGTGGTTTTATTTAGTGATAAGCTAGCTTAAGTAAAAGGTTTATGTAATCACAATAAAGTTATGAGCGGCTTAGATAAGCTGAAGGCTGCATAAGCCTGAGGCCATATAAGCGATCAACTTTTTGTGATTGGTTGTTAAATGACTAAGCAGTTGCTAGGCAGATCAGTTTTCCCGGTTGGTTTTTTCCTATTGGTTTAAGGGGTTGTGCATCAGGATGAAGAGGAGGGTCTTAGGTTAGTATATAGGGGGTGGCCATCTTGCTAGACTCCCTCTTGCCTTTCAGTTTATGCCCGCCCGCCCTCCCAGAATGCGTCTACGTTTTTTGTTCTTGCTGTGGGCTATTGAAAGCCAGATTGGCGGGAAATCGCTGCCAACCAGCTGTCACACAGGCATAAGTGGTCATTGTGGGGCTCCCTCTTTAAATGGACGGCAGGTGTGTCCTTTTCTTGCGGTTGGACATTTAGACGTTCCCCTGCGGGAACCGAACGTTTGCCAGAGAAAGAGGGGTAAGGCCAGCACAATGCGGGTTATGCGGGAAGGAGGCGGGGTATGTGTACTCCCCTCCTTGGTTTGGTGGTTTGTCATCTAGGTGACGGGTGCTGGTGTTTGGCAGCGGTTTTCTGTTTGCCATCCTCCAAACTAAAGTTAATATATATTCAATTCAATTCTAATTCGGCCTCAATTATTAGTTTAAAGAGTTGGTCAGCGATTAATAAACATCGTCTGACCTTTAACTCCAGCTACTGTGTCCGTGTCTTTATTTCAGTGTGTGGTGTGGTTTTATTTAGTGATAAGCTAGCTTAAGTAAAAGGTTTATGTAATCACAATAAAGTTATGAGCGGCTTAGATAAGCTGAAGGCTGCATAAGCCTGAGGCCATATAAGCGATCAACTTTTTGTGATTGGTTGTTAAATGACTAAGCAGTTGCTAGGCAGATCAGTTTTCCCGGTTGGTTTTTTCCTATTGGTTTAAGGGGTTGTGCATCAGGATGAAGAGGAGGGTCTTAGGTTAGTATATAGGGGGTGGCCATCTTGCTAGACTCCCTCTTGCCTTTCAGTTTATGCCCGCCCGCCCTCCCAGAATGCGTCTACGTTTTTTGTTCTTGCTGTGGGCTATTGAAAGCCAGATTGGCGGGAAATCGCTGCCAACCAGCTGTCACACAGGCATAAGTGGTCATTGTGGGGCTCCCTCTTTAAATGGACGGCAGGTGTGTCCTTTTCTTGCGGTTGGACATTTAGACGTTCCCCTGCGGGAACCGAACGTTTGCCAGAGAAAGAGGGGTAAGGCCAGCACAATGCGGGTTATGCGGGAAGGAGGCGGGGTATGTGTACTCCCCTCCTTGGTTTGGTGGTTTGTCATCTAGGTGACGGGTGCTGGTGTTTGGCAGCGGTTTTCTGTTTGCCATCCTCCAAACTAAAGTTAATATATATTCAATTCAATTCTAATTCGGCCTCAATTATTAGTTTAAAGAGTTGGTCAGCGATTAATAAACATCGTCTGACCTTTAACTCCAGCTACTGTGTCCGTGTCTTTATTTCAGTGTGTGGTGTGGTTTTATTTAGTGATAAGCTAGCTTAAGTAAAAGGTTTATGTAATCACAATAAAGTTATGAGCGGCTTAGATAAGCTGAAGGCTGCATAAGCCTGAGGCCATATAAGCGATCAACTTTTTGTGATTGGTTGTTAAATGACTAAGCAGTTGCTAGGCAGATCAGTTTTCCCGGTTGGTTTTTTCCTATTGGTTTAAGGGGTTGTGCATCAGGATGAAGAGGAGGGTCTTAGGTTAGTATATAGGGGGTGGCCATCTTGCTAGACTCCCTCTTGCCTTTCAGTTTATGCCCGCCCGCCCTCCCAGAATGCGTCTACGTTTTTTGTTCTTGCTGTGGGCTATTGAAAGCCAGATTGGCGGGAAATCGCTGCCAACCAGCTGTCACACAGGCATAAGTGGTCATTGTGGGGCTCCCTCTTTAAATGGACGGCAGGTGTGTCCTTTTCTTGCGGTTGGACATTTAGACGTTCCCCTGCGGGAACCGAACGTTTGCCAGAGAAAGAGGGGTAAGGCCAGCACAATGCGGGTTATGCGGGAAGGAGGCGGGGTATGTGTACTCCCCTCCTTGGTTTGGTGGTTTGTCATCTAGGTGACGGGTGCTGGTGTTTGGCAGCGGTTTTCTGTTTGCCATCCTCCAAACTAAAGTTAATATATATTCAATTCAATTCTAATTCGGCCTCAATTATTAGTTTAAAGAGTTGGTCAGCGATTAATAAACATCGTCTGACCTTTAACTCCAGCTACTGTGTCCGTGTCTTTATTTCAGTGTGTGGTGTGGTTTTATTTAGTGATAAGCTAGCTTAAGTAAAAGGTTTATGTAATCACAATAAAGTTATGAGCGGCTTAGATAAGCTGAAGGCTGCATAAGCCTGAGGCCATATAAGCGATCAACTTTTTGTGATTGGTTGTTAAATGACTAAGCAGTTGCTAGGCAGATCAGTTTTCCCGGTTGGTTTTTTCCTATTGGTTTAAGGGGTTGTGCATCAGGATGAAGAGGAGGGTCTTAGGTTAGTATATAGGGGGTGGCCATCTTGCTAGACTCCCTCTTGCCTTTCAGTTTATGCCCGCCCGCCCTCCCAGAATGCGTCTACGTTTTTTGTTCTTGCTGTGGGCTATTGAAAGCCAGATTGGCGGGAAATCGCTGCCAACCAGCTGTCACACAGGCATAAGTGGTCATTGTGGGGCTCCCTCTTTAAATGGACGGCAGGTGTGTCCTTTTCTTGCGGTTGGACATTTAGACGTTCCCCTGCGGGAACCGAACGTTTGCCAGAGAAAGAGGGGTAAGGCCAGCACAATGCGGGTTATGCGGGAAGGAGGCGGGGTATGTGTACTCCCCTCCTTGGTTTGGTGGTTTGTCATCTAGGTGACGGGTGCTGGTGTTTGGCAGCGGTTTTCTGTTTGCCATCCTCCAAACTAAAGTTAATATATATTCAATTCAATTCTAATTCGGCCTCAATTATTAGTTTAAAGAGTTGGTCAGCGATTAATAAACATCGTCTGACCTTTAACTCCAGCTACTGTGTCCGTGTCTTTATTTCAGTGTGTGGTGTGGTTTTATTTAGTGATAAGCTAGCTTAAGTAAAAGGTTTATGTAATCACAATAAAGTTATGAGCGGCTTATGGTTGTAGCAAGGTTCTAGAGAGTTTGCGTTTACTCACATTCTATTATAAACAATGATTTCAAGATCACCAGAAGCACGCTGGAATCATGGAAAAATGCAACTAAAATCTTCACAACTTATAACATTTTTCACTAAGTCATTTGAAAAATCATTAATATTGCTGTTGGAATGTTATGATCACAAATATGGAAAAATTACCACAGTGCAGGAGTGAGAAAACTCCCAGCAGAGAAGGGGTTAAAGGCATCTCAATTCAAATATCCTGATTTTAATATCAGTAATCCATGCATGTGACAGAGGTTCAGGTTAAGGAAAGTTATTAACAGATTTGTCATTTTCAAATCATGGATACAATAATTAGTACTGTTAAGACCCAGGTCACATAATACACAACATAATGTACTCATAAATAATCAATGGTCAACATTTTGTGGACTGACTCAAAGTCCAGGAGCTGTTGTGAATATTTAAGAGATAAACATTCCAAATCTTTAAATGTGTGAATAAACAATTTACTATTAATAATTTATGACACAGATATTATGTTTTCTGTAGTTGTAAATATCATCTTGAAAAATATCAGCGTTTTCTGGGGGGGGTTTTAAGGCAAATGTTCTCATTTTCTAAACACAAAAACATTGTAAATTATGTAAAAATTAATGTAAGAGCAGCAGCAACTTAAGGATAGCTATTCAGTTTCCCAATTCAACCCAAAGGAAATAGAATTCAAAACAGGAAAGTATCTATGGCGACAGGATGGGTACTTTATACAGATCTGCCAAGGGTGATCTTACAAATGAGTCATGGTAACTGCGACTTGTTTGCCATGAACAGTGTGCCCACATGGAGCATATGCCTGCTGTGACTAGTCGTGACTGGCTGCACATAATCACTGCCGCAATGAGTGCACACACGGCAGAGGATTATGTGTAAAATCAAGCTGGGCACATCTGTAAAGCAAAACTTTGTTGTGACACTTCTGCTATATAAAACTAATTCCTTACTCTCCATAAATGGGAGCCAAGCAATATAAGACTGTCAAAAGTACTGCAACCAGAGATGTGTGTGGAGTCTCATGTTTTGGATTTGGTTTTAATTTTATTATCATGTTTTGATTTCATTTTTTGTTTTGCAAAACCACCCCCAAGTGTTTTGATTCCAAATTCAGATTTAAAATTAGAATCTTGGGTTTTGGATTTCTTGAAAATGGATAAAAAGCAGTTAAAATAATGTAATTTCTGCAATCCAAACCCCAAAATTCAGATTTAAACTCTGAATTTTGAACCATGGGAAGATCCAAACCAGGGCCAGTATTTACTAAAAATCCGAGTTTGGCCGATTTGTGTTTTTTTTCTAAGTCCCAATCCGGGAATTCACTAAGCACCAATCTCGGCAGTGTTTGGACTGTTCGTAATGGTTTGAATGACAACGTTCCGAAATACAAATGAATAGACCATCGGTCAAACGCGGCTGTCATTTCATACAATACGGGAATTCACTATTCATTCGTATTTGGGTGTTAGTCTCTGAGTGCTCAAATGCGGTCGTATGTTTTTGCGATTCTTTAAAAAAAGCGGCAAAAAAATAGACCTGCTTTTTTCAGGCGTGTTTACATGTGTTGCAAATAAAAAATATCTCACACCTGAATTAGGATGCCTATAAAAGGATGTTAGGCCCATTTCAATACACCTACACTCAGAAATGGCAGCAGGACTGTGGGCCAGTGATCTTTTGTGTGCAGTGGGATTCCTCAGACTCAGACATCAGCCTGTAAGTACCCAGGGCCAAGAAACTGAACATGGTCAGCAGGTTGTACAGGTCCCGCGGAGGCTGCGCAGGCCTCGTTTTTTTAGGGGGCGTTTAAACTTGAACGCAATGTCCGATGATAAGGTCATACAGATGTTCCGTCTAAATCGTAACAACATTTTCCGTCTGTATGACCTTGTCAAACTGGGCCTAGACCCTGAAACAGCACGCTCTCACTCTGTCTCAGGCCTGCACAAACTCCTGGCTGTGTTGCACTTTATGGCTACTGGCAGCTTTCAGGCTGTGTCTGGGGATGTCATAGGAATCTCACAGCCCTCAATTTCGAGAATCTTAACACAGGTGATGTATACCTAACTACCCACTCTGTTTTTGCTTGGTTTTAATTACTCGGTGGCCAGTTCTGTGCTAAAATCTCATGTATAATTTTCTATCAAATATACACACAGGTGTTGGCTGTTTTGCAGCCCCACATCGATGCCTCAATCTGCTTCCCTACCCAGGAGTCTCAGTGGCATGCTGTCAGGGTAGATTGCTATGAGCTGGCTGGCATGCCCAATGTGCTTGGAGCCATAGATTGCACACACATTGAGCTGAGACCACCTAGGGGCAGGCAGCACATATATACAAATAGGCATCTAGAGCACTCCACAAATGTGCAGGTGGTTTGTGATGCAAATCTCAAAATAATGAGTGTTGTTGCTGGATACCCTGGGGGCTGCCATGACTCCTTCATCCTCAGTCAGTCATCCCTCTTTGATAAGTTTGAGGACGGACAAATGCCAGATGGATGGCTGCTGGGTATGTAATTTGATATGTGTAGGCCTGTGTATAGTTTGTCCAAATACAGGGGCAGATGTATTGACCTGTAGAAGGCATAAGCAAGTGAGAAACCAGTGATATGTGCAAGGTGATAAAGGCACCAGCCAATCATCTCCAATATGTAAATGATTATTTAGGTACATATTGTCCGCTGCCTTTATTACCTTGCACATATCACTGGTTTATCACTTCCTTATGCCTTCTACAGGTTAATACATCTGCCCCACAGTGTGTTAATTATGTGTTGCTGTATCTTAACATGAATCACGTTACTATATCTGTCTTTTAGGTGATGGAGGATATGGCTGCTTCTCTTGGCTTCTAACTCCATTGTCCCGACCTGATACCCCCGCTGAACACAATTACAATCATGCACATAAGTCCACGCGGAATGTGATAGAAAGATGTTTTGGTGTGCTGAAATCTAGGTTTCGGTGTCTGGATAAGTCTGGTGGCCTTTTGTTGTATAGTCCCTCGAAGGTGACTCAAATTGTGTTCTGCTGCTGCTTTCTTCATAACATGTGTTTGCAACAACATCTGCCACATGTTGAGGAGGAGGAGGAGGAGGATGAAGAAAGCAGCCAGCAACCAGAGGAATTAGAGACATCTGGTGATACTTGGAGTACAGATGTAGGGAGGCAGGTTAGGCAAGAGCTCATCACTCGCTATTTCTAAGGTAAGATTGGTTTGCTTATTTCATTTGTTGTGTAATCATAAATAGATGTTTGCCCATTTTTATTGCCAAAACCATTACTCAGAATGTGTCTGTCTCCTTGACACATACAAACATACCCTCGCTTTATGCAAAACAAATGTCGCATGTGTATTGTGTGTATTTTAAAACTCAAAACAACAGATTATGAGTGGCATGCATTAAGTCTGGATAATTGATCGTAAACTTGCAGTGCTAATTTATTACAAGCACACATAATCCATTTAGTATTTTACTTTATCATTGTGTGTAATGTCCTAATGCACAGGTTCACAAACTCGGCCCTCAGGACCCCACACAGTGCATGTTTTTCACGTAACCCAGTAGAAGCACAGGTGTATGAATTACTCATAGACATGTTAAAAGGTTCACAGGTGGAGCTAATTATGTCACTTGTGATTCTGTGAGTAGACCTGCAAAACATGCACTGTGTGGGGTCCTGAGGGCCGAGTTTGAGAACCTGTGTTCCAAAAAAACACTCCTCAACATATAATATGTTAGCCTTGAGGAATACATGTGTCCCTATGTGTGATGCTCCATCATATTTAAGGGACACAAACTTACTGTCATCAAAAATAATTTATTTCCTAATGTTTGCTGCAGTAAACTTGCTGATTTGTAAGTAAATACACAGTTTGCCACATATATACATTATTATACACATTCTTTGTTTTTTTGTTAAAAAGTTCTTATTTGTTGGTTTCTGCATCATGTGTAATAACATTCTTACTAATTTTTAACACACACAAACATGTCCCAACAATAATGACATTCATTTTGTCAATGTTTTTTTAAAAATTCATTGCCAACATATTGAAAGCTTTTTACGCAACTCAATTGTGTTATTCTTGTAATGCTGTATAGAGAAGAAAGGTAAAATAGTTAACAATAACATTGTAATTTTGATTGTCTGCAGGATATGAGAATGATTGGAATCTAGAAATAGTAATGATTAGAAAAAATCAAGTGGTCTGGTTACTTCCTGCTAACATGTATGTGGCTGCCTGCCAATGATTATGTGTGCAGGAGAGGAGAATGATTGGAATCTAGAAAGAGTAATGATTAGAAAAAAATCAAGTGGTCTGGTTACTTCCTGCTAACATGTATGTGGCTGCCTGCCAATGATTGTGTGTGCAGGAGAGGAGAATGATTGGAATCTAGAAAGAGTAATGATTAGAAACAAATCAAGTGGTCTGGTTACTTCCTGCTAACATGTATGTGGCTGCCTGCCAATGATTGTGTGTGCAGGAGAGGAGAATGATTGGAATCTAGAAAGAGTAATGATTAGAAAAAAATCAAGTGGTCTGGTTACTTCCTGCTAACATGTATGTGCGGCTCCATCAACATTTCCCTCCTCCAATACAAAAAAAAGATGGTAAAGAATAAATGTGCGTACAAATTTTATGTTGTTGTTTGTACTACTTATAATTAATGATGTTGTATAAATTGTCAAGGAGCTAAGTGTTATATATATTTTGCCAAACATACACTTAGTAACTATTTAGAGTTACTTATCAGAAATGTCTCATTTGTATTTTTTTCATGTTTTTTGGGGTGTCTGCTTGTCCTGCCTTTTGCCTTTAGCACTGTCATGTTGTCATGCTCTGGTGGAGCGTCTTGGTGGTGATGAGACTGGCGTGATATTTGGAGTAGTCGTACCAGAACTGCTGCTTGTTTGCTGTTGGTGCATGGATCTGAGTGTTTCATTCAGGTTAGTGAGGGTGGAATTAAGTTCACATGTAGCAGCATTTTGATTGTCTACAATTCGGAATAAACTTTCATTAATCTTTTGATTGTTTTGAAAAATGTTCATATAACTTTGCTGTTGTCTGTGCTGTTATTCAATTAGTCTGTGCTGTTCTTCCATTATGCACTGTAAGTTGCCCATGACCTGTGTAATGTCTGTACGCATGAGTTCCATTCTAAATCCATTCTAAATTCTGGTTGTTTGTTCATTTTGTCTACTCATATTTCCTGATATTCTTCTGAGGTGACATGGTAGGCTTGCAAACATTTGTGTCTGCATATGCAGGCAATCTTCATTAGTGGCCTGCTGTCTAGTCCAAATGGTCCAAAACACCTGATCAGGCCCTTGTGTTACTGGTGTTGTTGTGCTGTGTTGTAGGGGTGGTGTGCTTTGGTGTGGTGGTGTACTCACAGGTGCTGGGGGACTCATTCCTTGGCTTAATGGCTGCATTTCTAAGATGATTGTCTCCTCCATGTCACTATGTTGCTGTTGTTGCGGAGGGATGCTTTTACCAGGACTAGAAGCTGAAATGTTAAACAAATCTCCGTTAGCTATCCATATGTTTGAGAAATGTAAACAAATCACTACAAATGGAACACATGTCATTCACTGTTGCTTTCAAATATTCTGCCTAGCAACATCATCACTCATAACTTAAATACATACATAGGCCTGTTTGTGGCAAATGTGTCTGGTTACGTAATTGTGAAAGCAAACACTTTAGTTTTATTGTAGCTCACACATACTCCACCATAAAAACACATTGGAATCCATAATGTGTTACCTTATAGCTTTGATAAAACAAACATAGTAATGTTTTTATATGATTTGGCAATGTTAGCTCAAACACACATGTGAAATTTGGAAAAACAACCTTACTTTTTTCTAAAAAAAAACCATGATTTTTTTGTTGCAGCATCTTACACACAATGTGATACTGTATGGCTCAAGTGGACATACATATCTTTACTGGATGTGGACAAGGCCATTTTGCTTGGATTCCATTTCAGGTTTTACTTACTGCGGTAAGTATCTAAGTTTTTGATGTGTTTGGACTTAATGCGGTTAAGAAAAAGTTTGATTACGTTCTGAAATTGTTTACATTTATTTCAGTTTGATACTCACAATCAAGATGAGGGGAGTGTGGATGACGTCTTGGAGGTGTGTCCAAAATTTGGAGTGGGGGGACAGAACATACTGTCAATAATCTTCGTGGTGGGGTAGTCTGCTGTGGTTGGCCCTGGACATCAGACCTTGCTTTCTTTTCGGCCACAGGTTTTTTGTGGTGATGTCTTACAGAAGTCCCACTTCTGCTGCTCCATACTTCTTTTGATGGACCTATTAATGAAAGTGCAATTTTGTTATGGCCATTCCTTTACAAACATACCCTATACTACAATAGACACTTTACCTGCTTCCGCAGCGTCATCATCATCAGATGTGATAGGAGTTACTGGACGACGAGTAGTACTGCTTTTTTCAAACACTGTTTAAAAAAATGTATTCATGCTATTGTTGATACATCCACCCATTATGCTAATAAACATTTATTCTTTAAGAAATGCTTGCTTTATTTTTAATAAAAACATAAGGACCGGAAACAAAAAATACAATACATACAACAATAAACATTGTCCAATAGACATATGCACTATGAAAAATCAACACAGGAAAACATGTACAGGACACTGACATAGGCCACAAGTAAAAAAACAAACATTAACAACCAAAAACACACACATCTTCATTTTGTATTGAAAGGAAAAATATTACAGATGCAATATATAAATTGCTATGTGATGTGGCACTCCAAACACACATTACCACTATATGAGCCAAACCAAAATGAAAAAATATTAAAAAAATTACACTGCAGTGTGGTGTCACGGTACAAATACAAACTAAATATTATCAAAGAAATAGTGGTATTTTGTAGAAAAATATTACATAATGTAATAATTACATTACACATGTAAGTGGTTTCCAAACCACTTTCCACTACTCCAGCCTCTAACATGACAACCACTGTTTTTGAAACATTGCACATGGATAACATAAATATAAAACATAGTCACAATTATTAAAAAAAAGGTCAAAAAGGAAAACATTATTGCAGGACAATTCAGTGACACACCAAGTCCAAACTACACATGCAAAATATCTTTGATAAAAACACATGACATACAATAAAGTAAGATGTTACATTGGCTTTTGTATAAAACATTAACCAAAACAATGTATTTGCTGACACACACTTGGAGATGGGAGTAATATGCAATGTGACATGACACACATTTTTACAAAAAAAAAAAAATAAGGTCATAGAATGTTAATGCAAATACACATGCTCACCATTCTTCCTGGGCCTATCTGAATCCCGGACATGGGTTGCAGAGACTACTTCAGGAGGTATGACACTCCGCATGGGCTCCTCATACTCCAGATATCTTGCAATATAGGGCTGCCCACCACCGGTTTTCGAGCCGACTTCGCCTCCTTGGCCATTCTGGACTTGACACGTTGCTTTATGTCATAGTACCGTTTGCGGCACGTGTCCTCCGTCCGCTTGACCACCCCCTCACTATTGACTGCAGCAACAACTTTCGCCCACAACACCGTCTTCCTCCATGTTGGCACCTTGGCGGACTCAGGCCCAAATAGCTGCCTCTGATACTTCATCAGCTCACGCACCAAAGCCACATTTTCAGCAAAACTAAACTTTACATTCCGTCCAGTCTTAGTAGTGGTGCGTGGCTGCGGAGCACTCTGACTGTCACTATCACTTGAGGCTGCTGCAGCAACCTCACCCACCTCCTCCACCTCACTAACCTCACTAACACTCACCTCCTCCACCTGACCGACCCCCTCCCCCTCACTCACACCCTCCACCTCACCCACCTCTGAGTCACACATAATTCTGTGTCTAAACAGTTAACGCAGAAAAAAAAATAGACAAACAACACACTCCTCCACTACCACTACACAACTCACACACACACACCCCCACACACACACCCACACACACACACACACACACACACACACACACACACACACACAAACACTGACAAGGGACTATAAAGAAAAATAACTAGGACTAAAAATGAGACAAAACCACAAAATACAATACTACAAGAATGACAAGACGACTTTCAAACACAATACCACACTCAGAAATCGCTACCAACACTCCTCACCAAACCACAAATTCACCTACCTCCACAGCACAACCTCCCTCCTCCTCACCACTAACTAAACCCACGAGGTGCGGACGGTTTGGGGCATATTTATATGGTTGCGCGCAGACACTCCTACCATCTGAAACACAACCAATCATGAACGGGGATGAAAAACGAAACTAAAAGTGAAAATGCGGCCGCGGGAAAAAAAAAAACCTGCCACGTTTAACTTAGAAAAAAAAACAGGAAAAAAAACAAAATCACGAACGCAAATGACAATGACGGCCGTAAATGTGCCACAAAAAAAACGACTGGCATCGACATCGGAAAACACGAAAACCATAAAGTCGACTGCTTCGTAACTTTGCGTATATGGATTCAAAAAGTTGCATGAAAATGCACCCGATACAAAACGAGTTTAAACACTACACAAAATGACTCAAACACGAATATTAGTAAATTTTGCCCCAGGACTCAGTTCGGCTTGGATCCACAACATTCGGGTGGGTTTTGGATTTCTAAAGAACCGAATTACACATCTCTTGTGAGTACTTTAGGTATAAGTGATCAAACAACCTCTTACCACCTATGAAATTTGGGCTGCAATTGGCAAATAAGGGATGACTCAATAAAAAAAATGATAATTAATAATCAAATGAATTGTCATAGATAACTGAATTTTTAAAATAAAATCATATTCACTATTGTAGACCACAATAGTTAGAAGTTAGAACATTATTTAAAAAAAAACAATAAAAAAAAACACAGTATTACAAGTTTAAAATCAGGAATAAAAAAAAAATTAAATTCTCACTTAAAACTGCAACAAGTTTCACGGCACCTGACCGCTTCCTCAGGCAAGAGATATTTTACATTTTAAACTAGATTTACTCCACACAAATTATGTCATATTACAAGGTCCAGCACTAGTGGAAGATAAAAAGCATATAATGGGTTGGTATGAAAAAAATAGAGCAACTAACTGCACCTGATGGAGATGGGAATAAGGGAAAAAAATACAACAAACTGCACCCGGACAAACCATTTTGCAATGCAAGGGGTGAAAATACATTTATTATTTTTGTACACAGGGTGAATACTGGTTGCTTTTGCATCTAGCGCACATTTGTAGGACAACTTTATTTTTTTACTCTGCAATTTTGATTGGTATTTGGACACACTCCTTTCAAATCTAAATCTCTCTGTACATATTAAATCTCCCCAACTTGCTTTTCAACATGGTTTTGCCAAGGTGCACAGTTACTGTACATGCTCATTTCTGCTTTACTTCCAACTTAAAGTGAGGCCCAATATACTGTATTGTATTCATACAGATATTAATGTATAATGCTCTCTATACAGTGCATCCAGAAAGTATTCACAGCGCATCACTTTTTCCACATTTTGTTATATTACAGCCTTATTCCAAAATGGAATAAATTCATTTTTTTTCCCCTCACAATTCTGCACACAATACCCCATAATGACAACATGAAAAAGTTTTATGAGATTTTTGCAAATTTATTAAAAATAAAAAACTAAGAAATCATGTGTACATAAGTATTCACAGCCTTTGCTCAATACTTTGTTGATGAACCTTTGGCATCAATTACAGCCTCAAGTCTTTTTGAATATGATGCCACAAGCTTGGCATACATATCTTTGTTCCGTTTTGCCCATTCCTCTTTGCAGCACCTCTCAAGCTCCATCAGGTTGGATGGGAAGCATCGGTGCACAGCCATTTTCAGATCTCTCCAGAGATGTTCAATCGGATTCAAGTCTGGGCTCTGGCTGGGCCACTCAAGGACATTCATAGAGTTGTCCTGAAGCCACTCCTTTGATATCTTGGCTGTGTGCTTAGGGTCATTGTCCTGCTGAAAGATGAACCGTCGCCCCAGTCTGAGGTCAAATGCGCACTGGATCACTTTTTACATAGTAACATAGGCCCTCATTCCGAGATGATCGGCCCAGCACAGGGCTAGTCCGCCCCGCATGTCAGTGTCAGCCCCCCCCCCCCGCAGAAGTGCAAAGGCATCGAACAGCGGCGATGCTTTTGCACTTCAAGAGTAGCTCCCGACCAGCGCAGCTTTAGCGTGCTGGCCGGGAGCTAATCATCGCTACCCGGCCAGCAGTGGCTGCGTGTGAAGTCACGCAGTCGCCGCGGCCCGCCCCCCCCAACGGTCCGGCCATGCTTGCATTGGCTGGACTGCACCGCCGTAAAGCCTCCTCCCACCCAGCAACTGCCTCTGCCTCAGAGGCAATTGCTAGGCAACGACCGCTGGCATGCGCTGGCGCACTGCGGCACTGGCGCATGCACAGTTCCGACCCGATCGCTGCGATAAATTGCAGCGAGTGATCGGGTCGGAATGACCCCGATAGTATCTAAGCTTGAAAAAAGACAATTTGTAAATCGAGTTCAACCTATTTGTGGTCTTCTATGCAGGATTATTTTGGTCTAAATTTTGTCTGATGCTGATGTCAACCGTTGTGTTTTATTCCTCTTTTTAAAGTAACTATATTGCGTGACTACGCACCATAACCCTGGATATCCTTATCCATTAGGAATTTATCTAACCCATTCTTAAAGGTGTTGATTGAGTCTGCCATTACAACTCCCTCAGGCAGGGAATTCCAAACACGTATTGTCCTTACTGTGAAAAAACCTTTACGCCGCATTGTGCGGAATCTCCTCTCCTCTAACCTAAGCGAGTGTCCACGTGTCCTCTGTGCTGATCTTACCAAAAACAGGTCCCGTGCAAGCTCTGTGTATTGTTCCCTTATATATTTGTAGACGTTGATCATGTCCCCTCTTAGTCTCCTCTTTTCCAGTGAAAACATGCCTAGCCTTGCAAGCCTTTCCTTGTATTCCAGCATCTCCATGCCTTTAATTAATTTGGCCACCCGCCTCTGAACCTTTTCTAGCTCCAGGATATCCTTTTTGTAGTATAGTGCCCAAAATTGTACACAGTATGCAAGATGTGGCCTCACTAGTGATTTATATAATGGGAGTAAAACACTGTACTCCCTTGCAACAATTCCCCGTTTTATGCATGCTAGTATCTTATTAACCTTCTTTGCTGCAGTCCTACTTTGGGTACTGCTGCTGAGTTTGCTATCTATGTGAACACCTAAGTCCTTTTCCAGTAAATAATCCCCTAATATGTAGGTGTTATTTTTGTTCTTGCTACCACAGTGCATTACCTTACACTTGTCTGTATTGAAGCGCATTCTCCATTTGGCTGCCCATGCTTCTAGTTTAACTAAGTCATTCTGAAAAGACTCAGCATCTCCCTCCGTATTTATAACCTTATACAATTTGGTATCGTCTGCAAAAATTGACACCATGCTCTCTAGACCTACTTTTAGGTTGTTAATGAAAATGTTGAACAATAGTGGTCCTAGTACAGACCCTTGTGGCACACCACTTAGCACTTCAGTCCAATTTGAAAATTATCCATTAACCACAACACGCTGCTCCCTATTATCTAATCAGTTTTTGACCCAAGTGCGTAATGTGCTTCCTAGCCCTATTTCTTGTAGCTTATAGATAAGTCGCCTGTGTGGTACTGTGTCAAAAGCTTTGATAAAGTCTAAAAAGATTACATCCACCTCCTTACCCTGATCAAGGTTCGCACTTACTGTTTCATAAAAGCCAAGTAAATTGGTTTGACATGATCTGTCCTTCACAAATCCATGTTGATTCCTTTTAATGACCTATTGGCTTCAAGGAACTTCTGAATACTATCCCTTAGAATACCTTCCAATACTTTCTCCACTATAGATGTAAGACTAATTGGTCTATAATTACCCGGTTCAGCTTTACTTCCCTTTTTGAATATTGGCACTACTTCCGTTATACACCAGTTTTTGGGAACCATACCTGATATCAGTGGCGGATCCAGGGGGGGGGGAACTCGGGCCCGTGCCCCCCCTGTCATTTGTGGCCTTCTGTCCCCCGTCCCCGTCCTTCCCGGCGCCGGCTCCGCACAGGGAGATGACGGGCACCTGCTGAGATTGTGTTACCAGTGGGCGCCAGCCTCCCTGCACAGCGGCAGCCGGAGGCAGGAGCTCAGTACTGAGCTCCGGCTTCCGGCGCTGTCACTGTGCGCTGTGCGCTATGGGAGAGACGTCAGTCATGACGTCTCTCTCATAGTGCTGACTGAGGAGCGGACGCCCAGGGAGGAGGAGGACTGCAGCGGCCTGGAAGCGGGAACGGGGCTCGGTAAGTATGTTTTTTCTTCCTTAATGCAGCGGGGGCATCTACTGGGGGCAAACTACGGGGGACATTACTACTGGGGGGGGCATTACTACTGGGGGGAAAACTACTGGGGGCATTATAACTGGGGGGCATCTACTGGGGGCATTACTACTGGGGGGTCATCTATTGGGGGCAAACTCCTAGGGGGCATTACTACTGGGGCAAACTACTGGAGGACATTATTACTGGGGGGCATCTACTGGGGGCAAACTGCTGGGGGACAGTATTACTGGGGGGCATCTACTGGGGGCAAACTATTGGGGGACATTATTACTGTGGGGCATCTACTGGGGGCAAACTGCTGGGGGACATTATTACTGGGTGGCATCTACTGGGGGCAAACTACTGGGGGGCTATTACTGGGGGCCGACTACAAAGGTGCTAACTACTGGCAACGTAACTACAGGGGCATTACTACTGGTGGCTTAATTACAGGGGCATTACTACTTAGGGGCTAAACTACAGGGGGCCAAACTACTGTGGGCTTAACTACAGGGGCCAAACTACTGGGGGGTAACTACAGGGGCCAAACTACTGGGGGCATTACTACTGAAGGCTAAGCTACAAGGGGGCACAACTACAGGGGCTAAACTACAATGGGGCAAACTACAGGGGGGCATTACTACTGGTGGCTTCACTACTGGGGGCATTACCACTGGGAGGCTAAACTAAAGGGGGGGTAAACTACTGGGGTCATAACTGCAGGGGAATAATGACTGGGGGCATTACTACAGGCAACATTACTACTGGGGGCAATACGGGCATTGCAAAAGGGGCACCACTACTATGGGGTCTATATAAGGGGCACTACCAGTACAGTGGACATTGCATAATGAGCGCTACAACTGTGGGCATTGTATAAGAAGCGCCACCTCACATGCACCGAAGCCGCACACAAATGTACTTGCCCCTTCCATGGTGCCCCCCCTATCATTTTCTTCTGGATCCGCCCCTGCCTGATATACTGTAACTGAATCTTTAAAGATAAAAAATAGCGGTCTTGCAAGTTCAGAGTGAAGCTCCATTAGAACCCTTAGGTGAATTCCATCAGGACCCAGTGATCTTTAAAAAAAATTAATCGGTCACAGACTACCTCCTCACTTAAATAAGCATTTATCAGTGGGACATTATCATTATTGAGATTGTGTGTAAGTCCCTGAATTTGGTCCCATCTTGTAAATACCGTTGAAAAAAACTCATTTAGTTTGTCCGCTATGTCATTATCATTTTTGATTAAGACTCCCAACTTGTCTTTTAAAGGGCCTATATTCTCCTTCTTTAATCTCTTGCTGTTGATGTATTTAAAGAATTTTTTGGGATTCGCTTTGCTTTCCTTTGCTACTAGTTTTCAGTTTCTACTTTAGCCGCTCTTATTTCGTTTTTGCGTATTTTGTTACAATCCTCATATTGCTGAAATGACTCTGCATTCCCATCAGATTTGTATTTTCTGAATGCTGGCCTTTTCTTGCCCATAAATTCCTTTATCTTTTTGTTAAGCCACATTGTTTGGGATTTTTATTCATTTTTTTGCTGCTCATGGGAATAAATTTGAGAGTATTTTTAACTAGCACTGATTTTAATACATCCCATTTCTCCATAGTATTTTTTCCTTGAAACAAAATTTCCCATTCAATATACCTTAAAGCTTCCCTCATCATGTCAAAGTTGGCTTTGCTAAAATTTAGAGTCCTAGTTGAGCCAGTATAGGACTGCTTATGAAAACTGATATTGAATGTGACCATATTGTGGTTGTTGTTTCTTATGGGCTCCCCTACTATAATATTTGATACCAATTCCTCATTATTTGTTAATACCAGATCTAAGATTGCATTGTACCTAGTAGGTTTGTCGAATAGTTGAACTAAGTAGTTATCATCATTAAGTGTGTTTAAAAACATATTACCCCTAGCAGTATCACATGAACAATTTTTCCAGCTCATCTCTGGATAGTTAAAATCTCCCATCACTACTATGTCTCCTACTCCTGCTGCTCTTTCAATTTGCTTCAGTAACAATTCCTCATCAGACACATTAATACCAGGCGGCCTGTAGCATAAACCCAATACTAACATTTTTATTCCTTTACCCCCACATGAAATTTGTACCCATAACATCTCAACAGTGTCTACAGTCCCCTCCTGAATATCTTCCCATATATCAGGTTTTATAAATGGCTTTACGTAAAGACATACCCTTCCACACCGTTTATTTAATCTGTCTCTCCTGAACAGTGTATAAGCTTCTAGATTGACTGTCCAATCATGAGATTCATCTCACCAAGTTTCAGTAATGCCTATAATATCATACTGTTTGCTTGCTGCAAGTATTTCTAGTTCGCCATTTTTACCTGTAAGGCTTCTAGCATTTACATACATACAGTTAAGATAAGTATTTTTATCTAGGATGTCTCTGTACATTGCTGCATTCATCTTTCCCTCTAACCTGACTAGTCTCCCCACAGCATGATGCTGCCACCACCATGCTTCATTGTAGGTATGGTATTGGCCTGGTGATGAGCGGTGCCTGGTAGCCTCCAAACATGAAGCCTGGCATTCACGCCAAAGAGTTTAATCAGACCAGAGAATTTTGTTTCTCATGGTCTGAGAGTCTTTCAGGTGCATTTTGGCAAACTCCAGACGGGCTACCATGTGCTTTTTAACTAAGGACTGGCTTCCGTATGGCCACTCTAACATATAGGCCTGATTGGTGGATTGCTGCATAGATGGTTGTCTTTCTGGAAGGGTTTCTTCTCTCCACAGAGGAATGCTGTAGCTCTGACAGAGTGACCATCAGGTTCTTGGTCACCTCCCTGACTAGGGCCATTCTCCCCCGATCGCTCAGTTTAGATGGCCGGCCAGCTCTAGGAAGAGTCCTGGTGGTTCCAAACTTCTTCTATTTACAGATGATGGAGGCCACTGTGCTCATTGGGACCTTCAAAGCAGAAGATATTTTTCTGTACCCTTCCCCAGATTTGTGCCTTGAGACAATCCTGTCTCGGAGGCCTACAGACAATTTCTTTGACTTCATGCTTGGTTTGTGCTCAGACATGCACTGTCAAGTGTGGGACCTTATATAGATAGGTGTATGCCTTTCAAATCATGTCTAATCAACTGAATTTACCATAGGACTCCAATTAAGCTGCAGGAACATCTCAGGATCAGTGGAAATAGGATGCACCTGAGCTCAATTTTGAGCTTCATGGCAAAGGCTGTGAATACTTATATACATGTGATTTCTTAGTCATTTATTTTTAATACATTTGAGGTATTGTGTGTAGAATTTTCAGGGAAAATATGATTTATTCCATTTTGGAATAAGGCTGTAACATAACAAAACGTGGAAAAAGTGAAGCGCTGTGAATACTTTCCGAATGCACTGTATGCTTTCTTATATTGCTAATCCTCATACTAGTCCTCATACTTTGCCTTCTGACTTTCCCAGCATCCGTATGTAAACTTCCCTTTACCTTTTGCTGATAACTGCTAATATACCAAGACACTGTATAAAAGATAAGAAAGAAAAGAAAGCAGCAAATCATTATTTCACTATTTAATGGGCTAGTGAATTGGGATTATGGCTGCCTGGAGTCTTGAAAATTCAAATGTGAGTGAGCACAATGCTGGTCTGCTACCTCCCTCTGCTCTTTGAGATAGCCGCCTATCTGGAGGAAGTGTAGGGCCTAGTGCCATGAAGTGTCATTGTTTAATTCAGTCATTGGGCCTATTGCCAATAATATACCTGGATTTGACCTTTTGGCTTAACGGCAAAATAAATGGTACAGTGTTTGAGCTTAATGCCAAAGAACTCCTAGATGTTAGCTTTGTGCCAAATGTCATTATGGGTTCTAGGTGGTCTGGTGGCAGTATATTTAAGTAGGAAAGACCAGAGGGTGTTGAAAGAGGTTGCAGTGGGGACTTCATTTATGGCAGTTCTTTTGTCATCCACCACTGCAATGTCATCTGTAGCACTCTGATCTCAGACTCACTCCAGGCATCTTTGGAACCTCTTCCACCTTGATCCAGAAGTCTTCCAGCCTCTCCAAGACCTTGATGTCTTCCCTCCAAGTCCTTTCAGAAGTTCAGATATACCTGGGGAAACCCAAATTAAGAGGCCCCCACCCCACCCACTTTTTCTTTTTTTTAAAAAAAACAACAACACACATTAAAAATGCATATAAAATGTATTTTAAATTGATTTTAATGCTTACTTTATTAAAAGTTACAAATAAAATACTGTATGCATATACTGGTGTACTGGATTATTAGAGATTTCAAATTAGTGCTTTTCTAGGTCTTCCCATCACACCTGAATTCCAGTACGAGGCAAAATTTTCATTTTCCCGGAGTCAGATCTCGCATATTTTGGATTTCCCTGGAGTCGGATCTCGCATGTTTTAGATTCCATATAAAAGTCCTTCCCATTTTACCTTCCCATTTTACCTTGGAGAGCAGAGGCATAGGGTGTGGGATGGGGCTTGAGCAGTATGTAAATTTTTTTATTAGAACTGGGAAGGGTGACACCCTGTTTGTCACACACACTCAGTGTACAGTGCACACACACACACATACACACACTGCAATGCAAAATAAACACATACAAGCTACAGTACGTGTGGTGATGTAACAAAAATGAATCAATAATCAATATAAAAAACTAAAAGTCTCTTGTTTGTTAAAGTAAATCTGCACTTTTCTGAAAATGATTCTGCAGTGCAGTATTGCTTGTCACTGGTGTATGAGCCTGGGCAGAGGCAGTGTTGATTAAATCATATGTCCAAAGAAAAATACTTTACAGTTTCCGAGCTGCATCCCAAGAGGCCATCTTTTTATTTTCCTGGCTGTTGTCAAAAAATAATAATATTTTTCCTGTTTAAAAAACAACAACAACTTATTATTAACAGTGACACAGTGTTTATACTAGATTATTAGCTGAGTTGTGTCTGTCTGATGCGTACCGCCTATCTGTATGTGCTACAAAATAATTCTAATCATTATTATTGAAGTTGACCAATTGTTCCTGCTCTTTTAAAATGTAAATACTGTAAGTAAGGCAGTATACTGTATATCATATTTAGAGATGAGCGGGTTCGGTTTCTCTGAATCCGAACCCGCCCGAACTTCATGTTTTTTTTCACGGGTCCGAGCGACTCGGATCTTCCCGCCTTGCTCGGTTAACCCGAGCGCGCCCGAACGTCATCATGACGCTGTCGGATTCTCGCGAGGCTCGGATTCTATCGCGAGACTCGGATTCTATATAAGGAGCCGCGCGTCGCCGCCATTTTCACACGTGCATTGAGATTGATAGGGAGAGGACGTGGCTGGCGTCCTCTCCATTTAGATTAGGGTTGAGAGAGAGAGAGAGAGATTGACCTGAGGCTGTGATACTGTAGAAGAGAGTGCAGAGTTTAGTGACTGACGACCACAGTGACCACCAGACAGTGCAGTTGTTTGTTTTATTTAATATATCCGTTCTCTGCCTGAAAAAAACGATACACACAGTGACTCAGTCACATACCATATCTGTGTGCACTGCTCAGCCCAGTGTGCTGCATCAATGTATATATATATCTGACTGTGCTCAGCTCACACAGCTTATAATTGTGGGGGAGACTGGGGAGCACTGCAGTGCCAGTTATAGGTTATAGCAGGAGCCAGGAGTACATAATATTATATTAAAATTAAACAGTGCACACTTTTGCTGCAGGAGTGCCACTGCCAGTGTGACTAGTGACCAGTGACCTGACCACCAGTATATATAATATTAGTAGTATACTATCTCTTTATCAACCAGTCTATATTAGCAGCAGACACAGTACAGTGCGGTAGTTCACGGCTGTGGCTACCTCTGTGTCGGCACTCGGCAGCCCGTCCATAATTGTATATACCACCTAACCGTGGTTTTTTTTTCTTTCTTTATAGTCATACTAGTTACGAGTATACTATCTCTTTATCAACCAGTCTATATTAGCAGCAGACACAGTACAGTGCGGTAGTTCACGGCTGTGGCTACCTCTGTGTCGGCACTCGGCAGCCCGTCCATAATTGTATATACCACCTAACCGTGGTTTTTTTTTCTTTCTTTATACATACATACTAGTTACGAGTATACTATCTCTTTATCAACCAGTCTATATTAGCAGCAGACACAGTACAGTGCGGTAGTTCACGGCTGTGGCTACCTCTGTGTCGGCACTCGGCAGCCCGTCCATAATTGTATATACCACCTAACCGTGGTTTTTTTTTCTTTCTTTATACATACATACTAGTTACGGGTATACTATCTCTTTATCAACCAGTCTATATATTAGCAGCAGACACAGTACAGTGCGGTAGTTCACGGCTGTGGCTACCTCTGTGTCGGCACTCGGCAGCCCGTCCATAATTGTATATACCACCTAACCGTGGTTTTTTTTTCTTTCTTTATACATACATACTAGTTACGAGTATACTATCTCTTTATCAACCAGTCTATATATTAGCAGCAGACACAGTACAGTGCGGTAGTTCGCGGCTGTGGCTACCTCTGTGTCGGCACTCGGCAGCCCATCCATAATTGTATATACCACCTAACCGTGGTTTTTTTTTCTTTCTTTATAGTCATACTAGTTACGAGTATACTATCTCTTTATCAACCAGTCTATATTAGCAGCAGACACAGTACAGTGCGGTAGTTCACGGCTGTGGCTACCTCTGTGTCGGCACTCGGCAGCCCGTCCATAATTGTATATACCACCGAACCGTGGGTTTTTTTTCTTTCTTTATACATACATACTAGTTACGAGTATACTATCTCTTTATCAACCAGTCTATATTAGCAGCAGACACAGTACAGTGCGGTAGTTCACGGCTGTGGCTACCTCTGTGTCGGCACTCGGCAGCCCGTCCATAATTGTATATACCACCTAACCGTGGTTTTTTTTTCTTTCTTTATACATACATACTAGTTACGAGTATACTATCTCTTTATCAACCAGTCTATATATTAGCAGCAGACACAGTACAGTGCGGTAGTTCACGGCTGTGGCTACCTCTGTGTCGGCACTCGGCAGCCCGTCCATAATTGTATATACCACCTAACCGTGGTTTTTTTTTCTTTCTTTATACATACATACTAGTTACGAGTATACTATCTCTTTATCAACCAGTCTATATATTAGCAGCAGACACAGTACAGTGCGGTAGTTCACGGCTGTGGCTACCTCTGTGTCGGCACTCGGCAGCCCGTCCATAATTGTATACTAGTATCCAATCCATCCATCTCCATTGTTTACCTGAGGTGCCTTTTAGTTGTGCCTATTAAAATATGGAGAACAAAAATGTTGAGGTTCCAAAATTAGGGAAAGATCAAGATCGACTTCCACCTCTTGCTGAAGCTGCTGCCACTAGTCATGGCCGAGACGATGAAATGCCAGCAACGTCGTCTGCCAAGGCCGATGCCCAATGTCATAGTACAGAGCATGTCAAATCCAAAACACCAAATATCAGTAAAAAAAGGACTCCAAAACCTAAAATAAAATCGTCGGAGGAGAAGCGTAAACTTGCCAATATGCCATTTACCACACGGAGTGGCAAGGAACGGCTGAGGCCCTGGCCTATGTTCATGGCTAGTGGTTCAGCTTCACATGAGGATGGAAGCACTCAGCCTCTCGCTAGGAAAATTAAAAGACTAAAGCTGGCAAAAGCAGTAGCACCGCAAAGAACTGTGCGTTCTTCGAAATCCCAAATCCACAAGGAGAGTCCGACTCCAATTGTGTCGGTTGCGATGCCTGACCTTCCCAACACTGGATGTGAAGAGCATGCGCCTTCCACCATTTGCACGCCCCCTGCAAGTGATGGAAGGAGCACCCGCAGTCCAGTTCCTGATAGTCAGATTGAAGATGTCAGTGTTGAAGTACACCAGGATGAGGAGGATATGGGTGTTGCTGGCGCTGGGGAGGAAATTGACCAGGAGGATTCTGATGGTGAGGTGGTTTGTTTAAGTCAGGCACCCGGGGAGACACCTGTTGTCCGTGGTAGGAATATGGCCGTTGACATGCCTGGTGAAAATACCAAAAAAATCAGCTCTTCGGTGTGGAAGTATTTCACCAGAAATGCGGACAACAGGTGTCAAGCCGTGTGTTCCCTTTGTCAAGCTGTAATAAGTACTGGTAAGGACGTTAACCACCTCGGAACATCCTCCCTTATACGTCACCTGCAGCGCATTCATAATAAGTCAGTGACAAGTTCAAAAACTTGGGCCGACAGCGGAAGCAGTCCACTGACCAGTAAATCCCTTCCTCTTGTAACCAAGCTCACGCAAACCACCCCACCAACTCCCTCAGTGTCAATTTCCTCCTTCCCCAGGAATGCCAATAGTCCTGCAGGCCATGTCACTGGCAATTCTGACGAGTCCTCTCCTGCCTGGGATTCCTCCGATGCATCCTTGCGTGTAACGCCTACTGCTGCTGGCGCTGCTGTTGTTGCTGCTGGGAGTCGATGGTCATCCCAGAGGGGAAGTCGTAAGACCACTTTTACTACTTCCACCAAGCAATTGACTGTCCAACAGTCCTTTGCGAGGAAGATGAAATATCACAGCAGTCATCCTACTGCAAAGCGGATAACTGAGGCCTTGACATCCTGGGTGGTGAGAAACGTGGTTCCGGTATCCATCATTACTGCAGAGCCAACTAGAGACTTGTTGGAGGTACTGTGTCCCCGGTACCAAATACCATCTAGGTTCCATTTCTCTAGGCAGGCGATACCGAAAATGTACACAGACCTCAGAAAAAGAGTCACCAGTGTCCTAAAAAATGCAGCTGTACCCAATGTCCACTTAACCACGGACATGTGGACAAGTGGAGCAGGGCAGGGTCAGGACTATATGACTGTGACAGCCCACTGGGTAGATGTATGGACTCCCGCCGCAAGAACAGCAGCGGCGGCACCAGTAGCAGCATCTCGCAAACGCCAACTCTTTCCTAGGCAGGCTACGCTTTGTATCACCGGTTTCCAGAATACGCACACAGCTGAAAACCTCTTACGGCAACTGAGGAAGATCATCGCGGAATGGCTTACCCCAATTGGACTCTCCTGTGGATTTGTGGCATCGGACAACGCCAGCAATATTGTGTGTGCATTAAATATGGGCAAATTCCAGCACGTCCCATGTTTTGCACATACCTTGAATTTGGTGGTGCAGAATTTTTTTAAAAACGACAGGGGCGTGCAAGAGATGCTGTCGGTGGCCAGAAGAATTGCGGGACACTTTCGGCGTACAGGCACCACGTACAGAAGACTGGAGCACCACCAAAAACTACTGAACCTGCCCTGCCATCATCTGAAGCAAGAAGTGGTAACGAGGTGGAATTCAACCCTCTATATGCTTCAGAGGTTGGAGGAGCAGCAAAAGGCCATTCAAGCCTATACAATTGAGCACGATATAGTAGGTGGAATGCACCTGTCTCAGGCGCAGTGGAGAATGATTTCAACGTTGTGCAAGGTTCTGATGCCCTTTGAACTTGCCACACGTGAAGTCAGTTCAGACACTGCCAGCCTGAGTCAGGTCATTCCCCTCATCAGGCTTTTGCAGAAGAAGCTGGAGACATTGAAGGAGGAGCTAACACGGAGCGATTCCGCTAGGCATGTGGGACTTGTGGATGGAGCCCTTAATTCGCTTAACAAGGATTCACGGGTGGTCAATCTGTTGAAATCAGAGCACTACATTTTGGCCACCGTGCTCGATCCTAGATTTAAAGCCTACCTTGGATCTCTCTTTCCGGCAGACACAAGTCTGCTGGGGTTGAAAGACCTGCTGGTGACAAAATTGTCAAGTCAAGCGGAACGCGACCTGTCAACATCTCCTCCTTCACATTCTCCCGCAACTGGGGGTGCGAGGAAAAGGCTCAGAATTCCGAGCCCACCCGCTGGCGGTGATGCAGGGCAGTCTGGAGCGACTGCGGATGCTGACATCTGGTCCGGACTGAAGGACCTGACAACGATTACGGACATGTCGTCTACTGTCACTGCATATGATTCTCTCAACATTGATAGAATGGTGGAGGATTATATGAGTGACCGCATCCAAGTAGGCACGTCACACAGTCCGTACTTATACTGGCAGGAAAAAGAGGCAATTTGGAGGCCCTTGCACAAACTGGCTTTATTCTACCTAAGTTGCCCTCCCACAAGTGTGTACTCCGAAAGAGTGTTTAGTGCCGCCGCTCACCTTGTCAGCAATCGGCGTACGAGGTTACATCCAGAAAATGTGGAGAAGATGATGTTCATTAAAATTAATTATAATCAATTCCTCCGCGGAGACATTGACCAGCAGCAATTGCCTCCACAAAGTACACAGGGAGCTGAGATGGTGGATTCCAGTGGGGACGAATTGATAATCTGTGAGGAGGGGGATGTACACGGTGATATATCGGAGGGTGATGATGAGGTGGACATCTTGCCTCTGTAGAGCCAGTTTGTGCAAGGAGAGATTAATTGCTTCTTTTTTGGGGGGGGTCCAAACCAACCCGTCATATCAGTCACAGTCGTGTGGCAGACCCTGTCACTGAAATGATGGGTTGGTTAAAGTGTGCATGTCCTGTTTTGTTTATACAACATAAGGGTGGGTGGGAGGGCCCAAGGACAATTCCATCTTGCACCTCTTTTTTCTTTTCTTTTTCTTTGCATCATGTGCTGATTGGGGAGGGTTTTTTGGAAGGGACATCCTGCGTGACACTGCAGTGCCACTCCTAAATGGGCCCGGTGTTTGTGTCGGCCACTAGGGTCGCTAATCTTACTCACACAGTCAGCTACCTCATTGCGCCTCTTTTTTTCTTTGCGTCATGTGCTGTTTGGGGAGGGTTTTTTGGAAGGGCCATCCTGCGTGACACTGCAGTGCCACTCCTAGATGGGCCCGGTGTTTGTGTCGGCCACTAGGGTCGCTAATCTTACTCACACAGCTACCTCATTGCGCCTCTTTTTTTCTTTGCGTCATGTGCTGTTTGGGGAGGGTTTTTTGGAAGGGACATCCTGCGTGACACTGCAGTGCCACTCCTAGATGGGCCCGGTGTTTGTGTCGGCCACTAGGGTCGCTTATCTTACTCACACAGCGACCTCGGTGCAAATTTTAGGACTAAAAATAATATCGTGAGGTGTGAGGTATTCAGAATAGACTGAAAATGAGTGTAAATTATGGTTTTTGAGGTTAATAATACTTTGGGATCAAAATGACCCCCAAATTCTATGATTTAAGCTGTTTTTTAGTGTTTTTTGAAAAAAACACCCGAATCCAAAACACACCCGAATCCGACAAAAAAAATTCGGTGAGGTTTTGCCAAAACGCGTTCGAACCCAAAACACGGCCGCGGAACCGAACCCAAAACCAAAACACAAAACCCGAAAAATTTCAGGCGCTCATCTCTAATCATATTCAGGGACATGCAGTGAGCTAAATGGCTCAGGAGGCACTGGCTAGCACCAGAGCCAGCTTTACACACAATATACAGTATGAGCCAAAGGGTACATCTGGGCATTATACACAGATGAAGCAGTATAAACTCCTGGAAATTTGCTGTGTTTTGATCAGAGATGTGCTGAAAAGATAGACTTCACCTGCTATAGACTTTTTACTACAGAGGTTAGGCTATAAAAATTATTAGAATAATACAAAGAAGATATTTCAAATAAATTCATTGTATTTTTCATATACTTTATACAGTCAAAACTCTGGTGCAAACGTTAGCCCATTCCTACTAGATTGTAAACTCCTCAGAGCAGGGCCCTCTTTCCTCTTGTTGTTAAAACCCTCTTCTCGACACTTTTCACTCACAGCCCCCTCCTACTCAGCGACCATCTTTACCCGCTTTCTCACCTGCTAGTAAAGGCTCATCTCTATCTATGGCCACCAGCTCCTAGTACAGGTTGAGTATCACATATCCAAATATTCCGAAATACGGAATATTCCGAAATACGGACTTTTTTGAGTGAGATAGTGAAACCTTTGTTTTTTGATGGCTCAATGTACACAAACTTTGTTTAATACACAAAGTTATTAAAAATATTGTATTAAATGACCTGCAGGCTGTGTGTATAAGGTGTATATGAAACATAAATGAATTGTGTGAATGTACACACACTTTGTTTAATGCACAAAGTTATAAAAAAATATTGGCTAAAATGACCTTCAGGCGAGGTGTATAAGGTTAATATGTAACATAAATGCATTATGTGCTTAGATTTAGGTCCCATCACCATGATATCTCATTATGGCATGCAATTATTCCAAAATACGGAAAAATCCCATATCCAAAATACCTCTGGTCCCAAGCATTTTGGATAAGGGAGACTCAACCTGTATTACGATGATCACTCACTCGCTTCTTACATCTAAGCTGTATTATGTTTTGAGAATTGTGATGCTCTTTGTTACCTGTACTCCATTTTTGTTATTTATTTACTGTAATGTTAAGTTTTGTCTCCCTGTGCTGTCCTCTGTACGGCGCTGAGAAACACTTGTGGTGTCTTATAAATAAAATGTAATAATAATAAAAAAGGCTCTGCCTTACCTGCCTCACCCCACCGTATGTAATTGACTGCCTCACCCCACCGTATGTAACTGATCATATTATATCAGCTGAATTGTGTTACATTCTGGATGCCTGTCTGATAGACACCACCTATCTATCTGTCTGTAATACAAAGTAATTCTACTTTTGCTGCCCAAGGAGAAAGTTTACCATTTTTAAATCGACACAAACAGACCACTGATGCTAAGAATAAGCAATATTTTCTAAGGCTACAGTAACTTGATATTTTCATACTGTTAAGTTTTGTTGAATGACCTATAGGAATCAACGCAAATGTATTCCCATTGTGCAGTAATACGCACTTTAAGCTCTTTTTAGAACTATCCAAAGAGAGCCACCAGTCTTCTGCTCGATTCCAGTATATCCATCATCTGGAAAAGTTCAGGAATATTGTTGCAATACACAAGGTTGTAATCTTGGTAAAGAACGGCAGTATGGCTTGCTCTATATTTCGATACAACTTTATAGTAACATCCGGCTCAAGACAGTTCTTTTCTTGAAGTCTGGATGCTAAAAGCTCAGCTCCTTTTTTGATAAATTCAAGTCACAAATTAAATTGTTTTGTTCCTTTTCAGAAAATTAGTTTGGAGTAGAGGAACTTTTCTTAAAACTCACTTTCATCTGTGTTGTGACTTGCACTGGATGAAATTAACATTTTCACATCATCACATTCAACTTCGCACAAAGAACTGAATGATGATACAGGTAAAGCTTCACTATGTGGTATTGGTTGCTTTGCAGAATTCATACTTGGGTATTCCCATTTGAGTTTCTTACAGTAAATCGATTCAAACCTTCACATTTACAGCACAAAAATAGCAGTCACTCAAGTGATCTTTTGTCTCACACCAAATCATTGGTGTGCCGAAATTAAGTCCATTTCGATAACCTTTAGTCCAGTTGCGGAGTGATTCCACGCAGGTTTTACAAACTTTGTGAGGCCCCCATATATTGTCTTGCTGGCTTATGTGACATCCAAAATAAGCTTGTTATGCTTGTTTTATGAATACAGTTATATCTTTTCTTTCATTTGCAACACTATATTTGCCACAAATATAACAAAATACATCAGGGTTGTTAGTATACCGTTTCCAAGAAGAACTCATTTTTACGACAAAACCGTTTTTTTTCACACATTCAGTGCTAACTCCTAACAAAAGCCAAGTACTTACTGAACAAAACAAGCCCAGCTGGCAGGAAATCGGTTGTGGTGGGACAGAGAGAGGGCCGAACACAGGAACAGGAGGTGTGCTAACTGTGTCACTCAGACCTCTCCATTGCTCCTCTTTGTATGCTGGGAAGAGGCGTGGCTGTGGTCTGAGGATGTCCCAGCAGGCTCAGCGGTGCACTGCCACTCCTTCTCCCAGAGTAAGTGAGGAGATATGAATGTGTTATGTGTCTCAAATGTGACTACCAGCTACATTATCACAAATAAAACAAATTGTTGTTATTGTTTAATAAGGGTAGTAGTTAAAAAATTTAAGTTGATTCTGTTAAGTAAAGTCGCAGACCAGTAATGTACTTCAAATGGAGAAAATAACAGATTTTTCTAATTTTTCATTGATTTGAAAACTGGAGCCAATTCAGTTATAGCAAAGATCTAATGCGAAAATAGGACCTGCGAGTACTCGCAAACTGATCTTAAATTCTTGGCAACAATAAAAAAAAAAAATTTTGTTCCCCAGTGTTATCAGTTTTAAGCTTCCAGCAGAAAATTGTTTTACAAAATAAAATGGAGAAATGTAGATTTTATACTGGGTATAAATAGACACACCTTTGTAGTCATTTCATGTCTGGCGATTCTAAAGAGATCAATTTACAAAAGCTTCTAAAACAGACAAGGAGCGGCTTTGCCCATAGCAACCAGTTAGATTATGTGTATAATTTTTCTGTTGTATTCTAGAAAATAGCGGCCCTCATTCAGTTAGCTACGCTAATTTGCAAAAAATGCAGATGGCCACTTTTCGGCTGTCTGCACATGCGTGAAGTCCACAGCGCGCATGTGTGGACGTCCGAAACTGTATGTCCTAATTACATGATTTTAGCTGTTCTTATCAACTTTAAAAGAAATCAAGAATTGACGATTGGCACACATCTCTAATAAAAATGGACCCAACCATGAGCTTCACGGTGGCTGTGGGATTTATAGATGAACACAGTGCACATCCCTGATGCATTCTTGGGTTCCCAGCCCCCAAATGGAGAAAGACTGCAGCTTAGGGGGCACTATGTGCAACAATGCAGGACCCTTTCTGCACATTTTCAGGATGAGTCCTGTGATGTGCAGGGGCCCTACCATCAGAGATGTATACAAACCATTGCAGATGCCCCACCATCGGCGATGTATACAAACCACTGCAGGCGCCCCACCACTGGAGATGTACAGAAATAAATTTTGCACTTTTATAAATGACCTTTAATAAAACATAAAAATAGTATTTTTCCAGGCTGGAATTTAGAATATTAATATCAGACCTTTAAATTTAACTTATTTCTTTTAAAATGAAAGTTTTCTTATGAACTTCACTTAATGTTATCATTGATTAACATGGCCAAGTTTCAGTACGATCAATAATGAAGCAATGATTATGAGAGCCAGTTAATTAAATATGGATCTGCTTAAATCTCTAGTTTGCAGAGCAAAGGCAACATTATTACTAGACATTTACTTAATTATGTTTAAAATAATGAGTATTCAGAAACACCAATTGAATGCATGTTCACTATTTTTACATAATAAGATGTACATTCTTTGAGCATTTTCTATAACTGAATTGTGTGTTTTATTGTAAATGAAACAAAAATGACTGAATTTTCTGTTTATATGGAGTGGACAGTTAAACTTTTAATATCACTCATTGCTGGTCTATTTTCATAAATATGAAATATTTTCTGGACTAGCCCATTGTTACTGTAATTAATTAGGGGTCTATTTTTATACCCCCCAAAAGCCCTCTGTTCAACAGTGTTTTCACAAGAGGGCTTTTTGTTATTTATCAAAGGTTCCTACTGGTTGTGGCCAAGTACAGCCAAGTAAGGCAGCTCCAGCAGTGTCTTCCTGGTCAGGTGATGACGTCAGGTTGACTTTCAGAGCATCCTGCAGCACTTTCAGTGATAATTATTGCTAACCTCTAACCATAAACCCTAACCCTCTCCCTAGTGCCTAACCCTAACCTCCCCTCCAACAGTCTAGCCCTAACATTCCCATAGTATCTAACCCACCCCTCCCATAGCCTAAACCAAATTCTATGCTGCCAATCGGTGCAGAATGTCAACATGTCAAATGTTGGCATTGTGAATAAGTCGACATTTTGCAGATATTGACATGTTCAATGTTGACATAACTGTCAACATTGTGATGTTGACCTTAATAATTTCAACATTATGACTATGTCAAACTTGCCTGACACCAAGACTTTCTCAGGACACGTCACAAATGCCTAATTCAATCATTATTCTTAGCTCCAATAATTATATAGACCTCTAAAGTGACATTGGTCTGGGGGACTCCTGAAAACAACAGTCTGACCTCTTGAAAGAGCTTCTTGTCTACTTGAGTGTGCACATTGATTTCTCTCACACCACAGCAAAAAACATCCACTTACTTATACTTGGACACATAGTGTTAACACTTTATAACGGACTACATCAATATGTGTTGCTCTTTTTCCCCTAAACCCAATTCTATATCTCCCACTCTTTTTAGAGTAAATTTACTAAGACTTGTCAGAGTTTAAACACGCTCAACATCGCAGTGATATGTGAAAGTTTTTTCACAAACAGACCCTCAAATTGATAAAGAATTGTGTTTGGTGATGGTCTGTATACTAAATTATCCGAACATCTCTAGTTTCCGATTCTCTCAGCACACCCCAAATACGAGTAATTGCGGAAAAATACAAAGGAACTCAGAAATTAGTCCCATAATGCTTTGATTGGTAGAAGGGTTTACATGTAAACTGTCAATCAAAACTCTTATAATACGACTCAAACCAATTGAACAATGTGCATTGTAGTGTGGCTGTGTGAAGGAGTTTGCACAGGAGGAAGTAGGGGAGTTTATGGCAGTACTGTAGTTTGGTGGTTTCATGAGATTGTTATTTGTGGTATGAAAGAAGTATTGTGGGTTTAATTGCTGTATTTTAATTTTTTACATTTTGTCTACATTTCCTTTTTTTTTTTTTTAAAGTTTGACCTGTCAGTGTTTGTGTATCTGTGGTGTGCGTGCGTGCGTGTGTGTGTGTGTGTGTGTGTGTGTGTGTGTGTGTGTGTTCAGTGTGTAGGAACAGTGGTGTTTCTATATTTGTGTTTTGTGTGTCCAAGGATAGGAGTATGTTGAGGGCAAAACAAAAACAATGTGACAGTATGGTGGATAAGGTTTCTGTCCAGGAGCTACTGATGGGAACAGTGATGAGGTCTTCACTCAGAGGGGGGAGACAAAAACTGGGGGCAACATCATGTTCAGTTTTGCTTTGGTGCAGGAGGTGATAAAGTTGTTTTGACAGCCAGTAGGCTGCTCACACTACTGCTCATTGCCAAACACAAATTTGGGCAGGGAACAGACAAGCTGTGAACGCATCGAGGACAACTGCAAAAAATGTTTCTTGGACATTAAATGCCGGGTGAAACTGAAGATGGTCAAGGAGGCTAAAGCAGCACAGCAGACTCGCAGAGGATCACCATATCAGTAAGATTACCTCGAATATGAAAAGCCAGTCAAGGTCTTACCAGGGGTGTAGTACGGTATGCCGGCGCTCGGGCATACCGACAGTGTGGCGAGCGCAAAGGAGCGCTTGCCGCGCTGCGCTCGCCACGCTGCGGGCACGGTGGTGCGCTACGCACACCACACTATTTTATTCTCCCTCCAGGGGGGTTGTGGACCCCCACGAGGGAGAATAGCTGTCGGCATGCTGGGTGTCGGGATTCCGGCGCCGGTATACTGTGCACCGGGATCCCAACATTTGACATACTGAAGACCACCCCTTACCAGGCCTCCTAGTAAGTCTCCATGTTCTTACAAATAATATGGCCGCTACGTGCACTTAAACATTTATGTTTTATACCATCAGCAACCCATTTGGAGTTACAAAATAGCACTATACTGTGCTTAACTATCCTACATTTGGAGCTCCAGAACAGTCACTTGTGGACTTATTCATTGGTGGGCATATGGACTAAATTTAAGCGGTGGTAGCAATTGGTGCAAGATATGGTTTATTAATTGTATTGTTTTTAGACAAATGTAATAAAATAATTTTCTAACAAGTACTATGGTACTAGCGCTCTCTTATGATACTGTGTATCTATATTTTTTTCTTCTTTTGTTCTTACAAATAATGATTGTACTTTATTGGCTTTTAAATAGTGTTTATAAAAGCCAAGAATATTATTCAGGAAACTTTGTTTTTAAATGGATGTTTTATCATAAGCAGGAGTGTTGTCAAAACACATAGGCCACAATAGGCTTATTGTAAAGTATTTATTTGTTTACTTATGGACATGTAAAATTGTGAATCCATATTTATACAGTTATTTTTATAATATCATGAATAAGCCATAAATAATCATGAATAACATGAATTACTTTTAAAATAGCAATAAAGAATTTTTGTTTGTTTTTTACAATAAAGTAATAGCATTAATAGCATACATTGTGCTATTCAATAGTTTGTCAATACAGAGACATATAAAAAATAACTATTGTTTATTAATACATAATATTTTTAAGACTCAATTTGCATTTGTTGCAATATTCAAAGCAAAAACTCCATCAATTCATAGCCACGGCAGAAAGCAACATGATGATGATGAAGTGGCTGATAAATAAATATATTATTTAATATTCCCTTCATCCCATATAAAAATATTATTGTGTAATTTTTTTTATTATTTTATTAGTAGGACTTTCACCTGTACCACCTTCTCATCAGTATAACACTGTGCCTCTAACCAAGCCACTGGCCATGTCCATCTTCCACTCACCACAACCACCTTCTGCACTACATTCCCCACATCTTGCGATAAACATTGCACACTCCACAATGAGGTAGGCACATGTTACTGTGATAAAGGTTATAGATCAATGGGTCAACAGTCAAAAGGTTGACAATATCTAGGTCGACACCAAGTGGTCGACATGCACAAGGTCAATGTGGTCAAATGGTCGACAATGACAACATGGAAATGGTCAACACATGAAAAGGTCGACGTGAGTTTTTAGTGTTTTTTGTGTCAAAATATTCCTTTTAACATGTGGATCTCTAATTAGTGCACCGCATCCCCTCACAAGGCTTGCTTTATTCGCCATGCTTTGAACAAGGTACCTTGCTATGCTCCTCTTGGCTCAACACAGGTTACTATTCCCAACTGTAGTCCCTGTGGATGGTAAAGTATAAAAAAGTCCTGAAAATGAAAAAAAATTCATGTTGACCCTTTCATGTGTCAACCATTGACATGTCAACCTTTTGATTTTGTCGACCTTTTGTCCATGCTGACCATATGCATGTCGACCATTTGGTGTTGACCTTTTGCTTGTCGACCTTATCACTGTTGACCTATCACCCATATACCACAAAAACTAGTGTTTAATATTAATTAAAATATTAGTTGCAGAGAGAGAGATAATGTGAGAATAATAGAATACAGTAGGTTACTGTTTTGAGAAGTTGGTACCATTACATTACCTGTAATGCTCACAGGTACATAGAGATAGGTGATTAGAAACTTAGGGCTAAATATACTAAATTCGCATTGATTTCTATCAATCATTTTTATTTAAACCCCGATGTGGGGCTTCAGGGGTTTCAATTTAAATTGATAAAAATCTGTGAAAATTGATATTTGTCAAATATACCCATTAGTTTTAAAACAGGGTTACAAGTATATTGTGCAGAATATCAAATACTAATATGTATTTCAGTAACTACATTTATTACATACAGTATGTAGTCTAAGGTCTGGTATAAAGTATATGTATATGTGGTATTGTCATTTATTTAGGCATTTAATATATTAACATTTGATTTCAGCTTCAAAAGTTCTGGTATAATTAAAATATTTGTATATTAGTTTGTCAGTAAAAAAATTAACTATTTGTGTACAGTAATTTGATAAATTATACAATGTTTCATGAATTGTTGTATTTCTGAATATACAGTATATTAAGACTTAAACTGGTGGTATGTTCCCAAATTCACTTCAGTACATGGGACGACTGCAAGGATTGGGTGGAGGCACTAGAAAATTAACAGTGTTATCATCCCTAGTTATCCAACTAACCATGATGATTATCATTAGAAAAATAAAGCATGGTAATTTCATCATTTGCCTTTAGTTCAACTTTACATTTCAATAAAAATTACTTTTATGGTATTTTGGGTTGACTTTCTTTGTAAAAAAAAAACCATACAGCAGGGTGCTCAGATACTGTAGAAGCATGGATAGATTGGATTAATACTCACTCCTACTGCACCTATAAAGGAAAGAGTCAAATTCTCAATAGGCTGAATCCAAAAATGAAAAAGTATACTGCATAGTGGTGCTGAGAAGATGACAAATTCTAAATAAGTATATAAGAAATGTATACAATAAGAATTGGTTTCTTGAAGAACTATGAGACATGTGTTGCATGTATAGATCATTCAGTGCTTTAAAAAATGACAATAAAACCTTAAAATTGAACAGAATCACATACAGTAGGACAACTGGTGCCACAGATACCGATGTGTCCACATACACCCTTTATATTTTTCTCAATTCGGCACACCATCCATAGCACGGCTAAGAATTTTTCTATGAGTAGCGAGTGGATGGATTTTAAAATTTTTGTTTGCCATAATTGATTATGATTATGTATAAAGTAGTATATTACAGAAGCACATTAAAAAAAATCACAAAGTATAGCTAAATCTCTGAGTGTATGGCTAGTAAATTCCACTAGTGTCACAAAGAATTTACTGTATTGCACACACAATGTTATATAATCTTTAATTATCTAGATATAAAAAAGGTTTGCTCCTAACGGAAATTGCATTGGATACTGGGTAGAAATAGAGAAATACCCATTAATAAAGGACATCAGTACTCTGTCAACACATATATCATAGGAACAAATGTTACATTGGTCAGTGGTGCATAATTAGACCACTTACAGTGGTCAGGATGCCAGCTGTCGGGATGCCGGCTGTCGGGATTCCGGCGTCAGTCTCCTGACCTTTTTGGAGTTTCCAGCGCTGGCATTCTAACAGGTGTCAGGATTCTTCTTTTTTTTTTTTTTTTTAAAGTAGTCTACAGTAGAGATGAGCGGGTTCGGTTCCTCGGAATCCGAACCCGCCCGAACTTCATGTTTTTTTTCACGGGTCCGAGCGACTCGGATCTTCCCGCCTTGCTCGGTTAACCCGAGCGCGCCCGAACGTCATCATGACGCTGTCGGATTCTCGCGAGGCTCGGATTCTATCGCGAGACTCGGATTCTATATAAGGAGCCGCGCGTCGCCGCCATTTTCACTCGTGCATTGAGATTGATAGGGAGAGGACGTGTCTGGCGTCCTCTCCATTAGAATAGAGATAGATTAGATAGAGAGAGAGAGATTGTGCAGAGTCGCAGACAGAGTTAGTTTACCACAGTCAGTGACCAGTGCAGTTGCTAGTTAACTTTTATTTAATATAATATATCCGTTCACTTCTCTCTGCTATATCCGTTCTCTGCCTGAAAAAAAAAACGATACACAGCACAGTCAGTCACACAGTGTGACTCAGTCTGTGTGCACTCAGCTCAGCCCAGTGTGCTGCACAGTCATCAATGTATAAATTAAAAGCTTATAATTAATTGTGGGGGAGACTGGGGAGCACTGCAGGTTGTTAGCAGGAGCCAGGAGTACAATTATATTAATTAACAGTGCACACTTTTGCTGCAGGAGTGGTGACCAGTGCCTGACCACCAGTATAGTATTGTTGTATACTACTAATATCTCTTTAAATATCAACCAGTCTATATTAGCAGCAGACACAGTACAGTGCGGTAGTTCACGGCTGTGGCTACCTCTGTGTCGGCACACGGCAGGCAGTCCGTCCGACCAGAATTGTATTATTTATTATTATATACCTACCACCTAACCGTGGTTTTTTTTTCATTCTTTATACCGTCATAGTGTCATCCTAATTGTTACGAGTATACTACTATCTCTTTATCAACCAGTGTACAGTGCGGTAGTTCACGGCTGTGGCTACCTCTGTGTCGGCACACGGCAGGCAGTCCGTCCGACCAGAATTGTATTATTTATTATTATATACCTACCACCTAACCGTGATTTTTTTTTCATTCTTTATACCGTCATAGTGTCATCCTAATTGTTACGAGTATACTACTATCTCTTTATCAACCAGTGTACAGTGCGGTAGTTCACGGCTGTGGCTACCTCTGTGTCGGCACACGGCAGGCAGTCCGTCCGACCAGAATTGTATTATTTATTATTATATACCTACCACCTAACCGTGGTTTTTTTTTTCATTCTTTATACCGTCATAGTGTCATCCTAATTGTTACGAGTATACTACTATCTCTTTATCAACCAGTGTACAGTGCGGTAGTTCACGGCTGTGGCTACCTCTGTGTCGGCACACGGCAGGCAGTCCGTCCGACCAGAATTGTATTATTTATTATTATATACCTACCACCTAACCGTGGTTTTTTTTTTCATTCTTTATACCGTCATAGTGTCATCCTAATTGTTACGAGTATACTACTATCTCTTTATCAACCAGTGTACAGTGCGGTAGTTCACGGCTGTGGCTACCTCTGTGTCGGCACACGGCAGGCAGTCCGTCCGACCAGAATTGTATTATTTATTATTATATACCTACCACCTAACCGTGGTTTTTTTTTCATTCTTTATACCGTCATAGTGTCATCCTAATTGTTACGAGTATACTACTATCTCTTTATCAACCAGTGTACAGTGCGGTAGTTCACGGCTGTGGCTACCTCTGTGTCGGCACACGGCAGGCAGTCCGTCCGACCAGAATTGTATTATTTATTATTATATACCTACCACCTAACCGTGGTTTTTTTTTCATTCTTTATACCGTCATAGTGTCATCCTAATTGTTACGAGTATACTACTATCTCTTTATCAACCAGTGTACAGTGCGGTAGTTCACGGCTGTGGCTACCTCTGTGTCGGCACACGGCAGGCAGTCCGTCCGACCAGAATTGTATTATTTATTATTATATACCTACCACCTAACCGTGGTTTTTTTTTCATTCTTTATACCGTCATAGTGTCATCCTAATTGTTACGAGTATACTACTATCTCTTTATCAACCAGTGTACAGTGCGGTAGTTCACGGCTGTGGCTACCTCTGTGTCGGCACACGGCAGGCAGTCCGTCCGACCAGAATTGTATTATTTATTATTATATACCTACCACCTAACCGTGGTTTTTTTTTTCATTCTTTATACCGTCATAGTGTCATCCTAATTGTTACGAGTATACTACTATCTCTTTATCAACCAGTGTACAGTGCGGTAGTTCACGGCTGTGGCTACCTCTGTGTCGGCACACGGCAGGCAGTCCGTCCGACCAGAATTGTATTATTTATTATTATATACCTACCACCTAACCGTGGTTTTTTTTTCATTCTTTATACCGTCATAGTGTCATCCTAATTGTTACGAGTATACTACTATCTCTTTATCAACCAGTGTACAGTGCGGTAGTTCACGGCTGTGGCTACCTCTGTGTCGGCACACGGCAGGCAGTCCGTCCGACCAGAATTGTATTATTTATTATTATATACCTACCACCTAACCGTGGTTTTTTTTTCATTCTTTATACCGTCGTCATAGTGTCATCCTAATTGTTACGAGTATACTACTATCTCTTTATCAACCAGTGTACAGTGCGGTAGTTCACGGCTGTGGCTACCTCTGTGTCGGCAGTCGGCAGGCAGTCCGTCCATCCATAATTGTATTATTATTATAATATATACCACCTAACCGTGGTTTTTTTATACCACCTAACCGTGGCAGTCCGTCCATAATTGTATACTAGTATCCAATCCATCCATCTCCATTGTTTACCTGAGGTGCCTTTTAGTTCTGCCTATAAAATATGGAGAACAAAAAAGTTGAGGTTCCAAAATTAGGGAAAGATCAAGATCCACTTCCACCTCGTGCTGAAGCTGCTGCCACTAGTCATGGCCGAGACGATGAAATGCCAGCAACGTCGTCTGCCAAGGCCGATGCCCAATGTCATAGTACAGAGCATGTCAAATCCAAAACACCAAATATCAGAAAAAAAAGGACTCCAAAACCTAAAATAAAATTGTCGGAGGAGAAGCGTAAACTTGCCAATATGCCATTTACCACACGGAGTGGCAAGGAACGGCTGAGGCCCTGGCCTATGTTCATGGCTAGTGGTTCAGCTTCACATGAGGATGGAAGCACTCAGCCTCTCGCTAGAAAACTGAAAAGACTCAAGCTGGCAAAAGCACCGCAAAGAACTGTGCGTTCTTTGAAATCCCAAATCCACAAGGAGAGTCCAATTGTGTCGTTTGCGATGCCTGACCTTCCCAACACTGGACGTGAAGAGCATGCGCCTTCCACTATTTGCATGCCCCCTGCAAGTGCTGGAAGGAGCACCCGCAGTCCAGTTCCTGATAGTCAGATTGAAGATGTCAGTGTTGAAGTACACCAGGATGAGGAGGATATGGGTGTTGCTGGCGCTGGGGAGGAAATTGACCAGGAGGATTCTGATGGTGAGGTGGTTTGTTTAAGTCAGGCACCCGGGGAGACACCTGTTGTCCGTGGGAGGAATATGGCCGTTGACATGCCAGGTGAAAATACCAAAAAAATCAGCTCTTCGGTGTGGAGGTATTTCACCACAAATGCGGACAACAGGTGTCAAGCCGTGTGTTCCCTTTGTCAAGCTGTAATAAGTAGGGGTAAGGACGTTAACCACCTCGGAACATCCTCCCTTATACGTCACCTGCAGCGCATTCATAATAAGTCAGTGACAAGTTCAAAAACTTTGGGTGACAGCGGAAGCAGTCCACTGACCAGTAAATCCCTTCCTCTTGTAACCAAGCTCACGCAAACCACCCCACCAACTCCCTCAGTGTCAATTTCCTCCTTCCCCAGGAATGCCAATAGTCCTGCAGGCCATGTCACTGGCAAGTCAGACGAGTCCTCTCCTGCCTGGGATTCCTCCGATGCATCCTTGCGTGTAACGCCTACTGCTGCTGGCGCTGCTGTTGTTGCCGCTGGGAGTCGATGGTCATCCCAGAGGGGAAGTCGTAAGCCCACTTGTACTACTTCCAGTAAGCAATTGACTGTTCAACAGTCCTTTGCGAGGAAGATGAAATATCACAGCAGTCATCCTACTGCAAAGCGGATAACTGAGGCCTTGGCATCCTGGGTGGTGAGAAACGTGGTTCCGGTATCCATCATTACTGCAGAGCCAACTAGAGACTTGTTGGAGGTACTGTGTCCCCGGTACCAAATACCATCTAGGTTCCATTTCTCTAGGCAGGCGATACCGAAAATGTACACAGACCTCAGAAAAAGAGTCACCAGTGTCCTAAAAAATGCAGCTGTACCCAATGTCCACTTAACCACGGACATGTGGACAAGTGGAGCAGGGCAGGGTCAGGACTATATGACTGTGACAGCCCACTGGGTAGATGTATGGACTCCCGCCGCAAGAACAGCAGCGGCGGCACCAGTAGCAGCATCTCGCAAACGCCAACTCTTTCCTAGGCAGGCTACGCTTTGTATCACCGCTTTCCAGAATACGCACACAGCTGAAAACCTCTTACGGCAACTGAGGAAGATCATCGCGGAATGGCTTACCCCAATTGGACTCTCCTGTGGATTTGTGGCATCGGACAACGCCAGCAATATTGTGTGTGCATTAAATCTGGGCCAATTCCAGCACGTCCCATGTTTTGCACATACCTTGAATTTGGTGGTGCAGAATTTTTTAAAAAACGACAGGGCCGTGCAAGAGATGCTGTCGGTGGCCAGAAGAATTGCGGGACACTTTCGGCGTACAGGCACCACGTACAGAAAACTGGAGCACCACCAAAAACTACTGAACCTGCCCTGCCATCATCTGAAGCAAGAAGTGGTAACGAGGTGGAATTCAACCCTCTATATGCTTCAGAGGTTGGAGGAGCAGCAAAAGGCCATTCAAGCCTATACAATTGAGCACGATATAGTAGGTGGAATGCACCTGTCTCAAGTGCAGTGGAGAATGATTTCAACGTTGTGCAAGGTTCTGATGCCCTTTGAACTTGCCACACGTGAAGTCAGTTCAGACACTGCCAGCCTGAGTCAGGTCATTCCCCTCATCAGGCTTTTGCAGAAGAAGCTGGAGGCATTGAAGGAGGAGCTAACACGGAGCGATTCCGCTAGGCATGTGGGACTTGTGGATGCAGCCCTTAATTCGCTTAACAAGGATTCACGGGTGGTCAATCTGTTGAAATCAGAGCACTACATTTTGGCCACCGTGCTCGATCCTAGATTTAAAGCCTACCTTGGATCTCTCTTTCCGGCAGACACAGGTCTGCTGGGGTTGAAAGACCTGCTGGTGACAAAATTGTCAAGTCAAGCGGAACGCGACCTGTCAACATCTCCTCCTTCACATTCTCCCGCAACTGGGGGTGCGAGGAAAAGGCTCAGAATTCCGAGCCCACCCGCTGGCGGTGATGCAGGGCAGTCTGGAGCGACTGCTGATGCTGACATCTGTACCGGACTGAAGGACCTGACAACGATTACGGACATGTCGTCTACTGTCACTGCATATGATTCTCTCAACATTGATAGAATGGTGGAGGATTATATGAGTGACCGCATCCAAGTAGGCACGTCACACAGTCCGTACTTATACTGGCAGGAAAAAGAGGCAATTTGGAGGCCCTTGCACAAACTGGCTTTATTCTACCTAAGTTGCCCTCCCACAAGTGTGTACTCCGAAAGAGTGTTTAGTGCCGCCGCTCACCTTGTCAGCAATCGGCGTACGAGGTTACATCCAGAAAATGTGGAGAAGATGATGTTCATTAAAATGAATTATAATCAATTCCTCCGCGGAGACATTGACCAGCAGCAATTGCCTCCACAAAGTACACAGGGAGCTGAGATGGTGGATTCCAGTGGGGACGAATTGATAATCTGTGAGGAGGGGGATGTACACGGTGATATATCGGAGGGTGAAGATGAGGTGGACATCTTGCCTCTGTAGAGCCAGTTTGTGCAAGGAGAGATTAATTGCTTCTTTTTTGGGGGGGGTCCAAACCAACCCGTCATATCAGTCACAGTCGTGTGGCAGACCCTGTCACTGAAATGATGGGTTGGTTAAAGTGTGCATGTCCTGTTTTGATTATACAACATAAGGGTGGGTGGGAGGGCCCAAGGATAATTCCATCTTGCACCTCTTTTTTCTTTTCTTTTTCTTTGCATCATGTGCTGATTGGGGTGGGTTTTTTGGAAGGGACACCCTGCGTGACACTGCAGTGCCACTCCTAGATGGGCCCGGTGTTTGTGTCGGCCACTAGGGTCGCTAATCTTACTCACACAGCTACCTCATTGCGCCTCTTTTTTTCTTTGCGTCATGTGCTGTTTGGGGAGGGTTTTTTGGAAGGGACATCCTGCGTGACACTGCAGTGCCACTCCTAGATGTGCCCGGTGTTTGTGTCGGCCACTAGGGTCGCTAATCTTACTCACACAGTCAGCTACCTCATTGCGCCTCTTTTTTTCTTTGCGTCATGTGCTGTTTGGGGAGGGTTTTTTGGAAGGGCCATCCTGCGTGACACTGCAGTGCCACTCCTAGATGGGCCCGGTGTTTGTGTCGGCCACTAGGGTCGCTTATCTTACTCACACAGCGACCTCGGTGCAAATTTTAGGACTAAAAATAATATTGTGAGGTGTGAGGTATTCAGAATAGACTGAAAATGAGTGTAAATTATGGTTTTTGAGGTTAATAATACTTTGGGATCAAAATGACCCCCAAATTCTATGATTTAAGCTGTTTTTTAGTGTTTTTTGAAAAAAACACCCGAATCCAAAACACACCCGAATCCGACAAAAAAAATTCGGTGAGGTTTTGCCAAAACGCGTTCGAACCCAAAACACGGCCGCGGAACCGAACCCAAAACCAAAACACAAAACCCGAAAAATTTCAGGCGCTCATCTCTAGTCTACAGTATGTCAGAGGTTTTCCTAACAATCCATCTGTCACAAACCCTAACATACACATAATTCAAATTTCAATTAATTGTGCTGGTCAATGGGTTGATTGAATGGGAACCAGTAAGGATCACGACGTTCAGAATCCAGGCAGTCGGAATACCAATGCTGGAATCCCGAAACTGCTCAGAATATTGGCACTGGGATCCTGACATGCATCACAATACCAGAGCCAGGATCCCAAATGAAGGAATGCCGGCTCTACAGCAAGGTAAGCTTTGCCGGGGGAAAGGTTAGGTTTAGGCTGTGGCGGGAGGGTTAGTGTTAGGCTGCGGGAGGGGGAGAGTTATGGTTAGGCACCATCGGTTAGGGTTAGGCTGCAGGGGGGATTAGTTGCAGGCTACAGAGAGGGAGGGTTAGGCACCCCCAGGGATGGTTAGCGTTAGGGAGGTTAGGGATTAGGTTTAGCATAGTTACCTTTTAGGTGTGGAGATCTTAAGCATTGGGGTGCTGATGTCACTATTCAGACTGCCAGCATCCCAATACCATCCCAATTGAACATGTTGAATATATTAGCCAATGTTTATATAGAGGAGCATTTCACAACATAGTTTTCCTGCATTAGTTTGCTAGGAGACCCACACCACTGTGAAAACGGTATACGAGTGGGATGGATGGCCTTCCTCTTCCTGCACTGTGTGCAAATACTCATTCAGATAGTGGTGACGTTTGGCTACAGGTTACAGAAAAGGGAGGGTGTGTTGTCAAGATGTTTCTTAAATATCCATACACTTTCATATAAAGATGTGCGCCGGCCAAAATCTTTTAGGTTCTTGTTTTGGATCTGTATCTCCTTCATGTTTTGGATCTGTATTTGTATTGCCAAAACCTGCCTTGCAAGTTTTGGATCTGTATTTGTTTTGGATCTGTATTTGTTTTTTAAATCATAAAAACAGCTAAAAAAAATCACAGAATTTGGGCCTGTTTTTGTTCCTACAATAATATTAACCTCAATAACATTCATTTTCAGTCATTTCCAATAAATTTTGACCACTTCACAGTTCACAATATTGTTTTCATGCATTTTAGGCCAAAGGTTGCAGCGAGCCAGCAGAGGCACAAACACGCAGCAGTTTATAGCACATCTATGAAACATTGCCACATGGCAGTGCAGAAATGAAAAGTGGTTGTCCTTGGGCCCTCCCTCTCACTCTTATGTTGGATATTAAAAATAGAGATGAGCAAGTTCGGTTCTCAGAGAACCGAACCGTACCGAACTTCACGCTCTGAGTCCGGTTCCGAGTCATTACAGTCATTCCAGTATTATAAGGAATGCAATAAAACACGCAAAAAAGTAATGAGCAGCTAAAATTGTAAACACAAAGCAAATCGCTATAGAGAGTAAAACCAATCATAAAAAGGTTTATAAATACAGAAACAGTAAATGGTTAAAGAAGAAGAATGTAGGCCCAATAAAAGATGAACTCGGAGCTTTGATAAATGATAATAAAATAAAACCAGAAATACTGAACAATTTTTTTCCTCAGTATTCACCAGGGAAGATCAGATGGTGAGAGTAGTGCATAACGATAGTGAAGGTAATGACTCTTGGCTTGATACTTTTTTAACTGAGGAAGTAGTCATGGAGAGACTAAGTGACATAAAGGTTAATAAATCACCAGGCCCAGATGGCTTTCATCCGAGGGTTATTATGGAGCTTAGGTCACAGCTAGCAAAACCCCTATACTTGATTTTCTATAGTTCAATTAGATCAGGCATGGTACCAAAGGATTGGCACATAGCTGAGGTAGTGCCTTTATTTAAAAAGTGTTACTAAAAATAATCCTGGTAACTATAAACCAGTTAGTTTAACCTCTATAGGGGGTAAAATATTGGAAGGAATTTTGAGGGATAGCATAGAGGATTATCTGCAGGCTACTAAGATTATTATCAAAAGTCAGCATGGGTTTGTAAGGGACAGATCATGTCAGACTAACTTAATTAGCTTCTATGAGGAAGTGAGCGAGAATCTTGACCAGGGAAAAGCAGTGGATGTGGTCTATTTAGACTTTGCAAAAGCCTTCGATACAGTGCCTCACAGGAGACTGATCATTTTAATTAAGGGAACTTGGCAAAGGATGTACTATTTGTACATGGATAAGTAATTGGCTGGATAACAGAGTACAACAAGTAGTGGTCAATGGGATGTTCTCCAGCTGGGCATCAGTAGTCAGCGGAATACCGCAAGGGTCCGTACTTGGCCCGCTACTGTTCAATATATTTATCAATGATCTAGGAATAGGCCTGGAAAGCACAGTGTTAATCTTTGCAGATGATACTAAACTGTGTAAGGAAATTAACTGAGAAAGTAATGTGGGGCCTCTACAGAATGACTTATTTAAACTTGAAACCTGGATGTCTAAATGGAGAATGAAGTTCAATATAGAAGAATGCAAAGTTGTGCATTTTGGGACAAAAAACACACTTGCATCCTACACTCTAAATGGGGAAAATATAGGGGTAACTGTGGTGGAAAAAGATTTGGGGGTGCTCATAGATAATAGGCTTAATAACAGTACACAATGTAAAAATGCAGCAAAGAAGGCAACTAAAGTGCTTGCGTGCATAAAACGGGGCATTGAGACGAGAGACGAGGATGTAATCCTGCCTCTGTACAAATCATTAGTACATCCGCACCTGGAATATTGTGTTCAATTTTGGGCACCATATTATAAAAAAGATATCGGGAAACTAGAAAGAGTTCAAAGGCGAGCTACTAAATTAATTAAAGGGTTAGAGACACTGGAGTACGAGGAAAGGCTTACTAGGTTAAATATGTATACACTAGAAAATAGTCATCTAAGAGGAGACATTATTATACTGTATATATCTTCAAATATGTAAAGGGTCATTACAAGGAGTTTGCAGGGGATTTGTTTATTAAAAGAACTCTGTATTGGACACCTGGGCACTCACTGAGGCTGGAGGAGAGAAAATTCCGTACACAACATAGGAAAGGGTTATTCACAGTAAGGGCAATAAAGATTTGGAACTCCCTGCCGGAGAAGGTAATAATGGCGGACTCTGTATATTCATTTAAAAATGGATTGGAGACATTTCTAACTGGAAAAAGTATCCAGGGCAATAGCATTTAATATAGTGACATTAATATCTGGCAGTGGTAAGAATCATAGTTGTCAAGTGGTACTAAACCATTACTTCAGCAGGCGCATTATAATATGAACAGCTTATATATAAATGCAGGTTGAACCCGATAGGCATTTTGCCTCTTTTCAACCTCACTAACTATGTAACTGTGTAACCACTGACACTTCCGTAACATGTCCATAAGACGGACCACCTTCGTGCATTTCTGTGACTGAAAAAGCAAACTGTGATGCCTGCATGGTGTAACTTAGGCAAGTATTTACTAGAGATGTGCGGCGGGCACTTTTCGGGTTATGTGTTTTGGTTTTGGATCTGGATCCCCACTCATGTTTTGGATCTGATTGGTTTTGCCAAAACTACCCATTCGGGTTTTGGTTTTGGATCAGGATGATTTTTGAAAAAAACATAAAAACAGCTAAAATCACAGAATTTGGGGGTAATTTTGATCCTATGGTATTATTAACCTCGATAACATTCATTTCCACTCATTTCCAGTCTATTCTGAACACCTCACACCTCAAAATATTGTTTTTAAGCCAAAAGGTTGCATCGAGGTTGCTTGATGACTAAGCTAAGCGACACAAGTGGGCGACACAAACATCTGGCCCATCTATGAGTGGCACTGCAGTGTCAGACAAGATGGCAGTTTTAAAAACTAGGTCTCAAACAGCACATCATGCAAAGAAGAAAAAGAGGTTCAATGAGGTAGCTGGATGACTAAGCTAAGCGACCCAAGTGGGCGGCACAAACACCTGGTCCATCGAGGAGTGGCACTGCAGTGTAAGACAGGATGGCAGTTTTAAAAACTAGGCCCCAAAGAGCACATACTTGATAATGTACTTCACTTTAATTAATTTAATTGTCACTTGACAATGACTTCTGATGAATGCGCTGCAGGTGACATATAAGGGAGGATGTACTAAGGTGGTTAATGTCCTTACCCCTACTTATCATTGGATTGACAAAGGCAACAGATGGCTTGACACCTGTTGTCCAGATTTGTGGAGAAATAATTCCACACCGAAGAGGTGGCTTTTTTGGTATTTTGCCCAGGAATGACAATGGGCTTTTTCATCCCATGGCCAACAACTGTCTCCACTGGTGCCTTATTCAAACAAACCACATCACCAGCAGAATCCTCATCATCAACTTCCTCCGCAGTGCCAGCTACACCCATATCCTCCTCATCCTGGTGTACTTCTACAGTGACATCCTCAATCTTAATATAAGCATCTGAACTGGTGGTGCTCCTCCCAGCACTTGCAGGGGGCATGCAAATGGTGGTAGGAGCCTCTTCTTCCCATACAGTGTTGTGAAGGTCAGACCTAGACATCGCAACCGCAGACAGTGCCAGCACCCCTGTATTTTCACAACTCCCCTGTACTTTTACAGCATGCAAGATAGGGCCAGTTTTGATTTTCACTGCACCCTAGAATTATTACAGCATACAAGACAGGGCCAGTGTACATTGATTTTCACTGCACCCCTGAATTTTTATAGCATACAGGGCTAGTGTAGTGTTATTTGAACAGCAACACCCCTATATTTTACAGCATACAGCAGTGTGCTTTTAATTTTTAACAACTACACCCCTGAATTTTTAAAGCATACAGGGCCAGTGTAATGTTATTTGAACAACAACACCCCTATATTTTACAGCATACATCAATGTGCTTTTCATTTTTAACAACTGCACTTCTGAGAATTTATGGCATACAGGGTCAGTGTAATGTTATTTGAACAGCAACACCCCTATATTTTACAGCATACAGCAGAGTGCTTTTCATTTTTAACAACTACACTCCTGAATTTTGACAACATACAGGGCCAGTTTTCTGTTATTTAAACAGCAACACCCCTTTATTTTACAGCATGCAGTAGTGTGCTTTTAATTTTTAGCAACTGCACCCCTGAATTTTTATAGCATACAGGGCCAGTGTAATGTTATTTGAACAGCAACACCCCTATATTTTACAGCATACAGCAGTGTGCTTTTAATTTTTAACAACTGCACCTTGGAATTTTTAGAGCATACAGGGCCAGCAGCACCTATATATATTAAAGCATACAGGAGCAGTGTGCTTTTCATTTTTACAACTGCACCCCTGAATTTTTACAACATACAGGGCCAGCAGCACCCCTATATTTTCCAGCATATAGGAGGACAGTGCCCCTGCACCCTGTACAATACAGTGACAGCCAGGACAGCAACACCCATGTACAGCTGCAGCACATGAAACACCAGTGACAGCCAGTGACAGCCAGGACAGCACCACTAACACAGCACTGGTACACTGCAGTGATTGCAGCAGCACCCCTACAGTGCACACATTAACCCCACCCGATGCCACCACTCACAGAGAGAGACAGAGTGAAAATGGTGGTGAAGCGCAGCTGTTTACAGGGGCAAACGCGGGATTCAGCGAGAGGGGTTTCCGTGGGTGGGTGTGTATGCATATATCCATGTATTTATAATATATATATATATATATATATATATATATACACACACACATACATATATATATATTTATATATATATGTATATACAAATATTTATACAGATGGAGCCATGTTCATTGAGCGTGGCTACATCGCAAGAGGGGGATGCCTGGTGTGCCTCCACCCAGGCACGCTGGCGTGCACACAGAGATGCTCCAATTCACTGGGCGCACTCAGTCGCAGATGGAGCCACAATTAGCATGGCTCCATCTGTGTATGTGTGTATATATATATATATATATATATACACACACACATACATATATAGCACACATTCATATATACAGTACATACACAAACACACATGATACATACATACCGTACATACACAAACACACACAAACACATACATACAAACAAACAAACATACAAATACAGTCACACATGAACATAGACTTCACACTTACATATACAGCATTATATATAATCCACCAGGTGCTGAGAGCAGTGTGAGAGGACGGAGGGAGCTGCTGTGGCTGAGCATGCGCAGCCAGCAGCTCCCCTGGGCCCAGGGACATTCTGTAAGCAGAGAGCTCAATAGCTCTCTGCAGCTGCAGCTCTGCCGAGGTGATCGCGATCGCGAACGCGGTCGCGGCTTTTGTTGAGATGGAGACACAGCTGTCTCCATCTCAAAATAGAAATTCAGCTCTTCAGGGGGGTTTCCAGGTACTCGGAAACCCCCCTGTGTGCGCCACTGGTTTATATGGAATCCAAAACCTGCGAGATTCCCACAGTGGGATGATGACATTTTGCCTCATTCTGGTTTCCAAGTCAGGTGGGAAGTCCCGAGCCGGACTCGGATCCGGGCTCGGAGCGTGATGTTCGGGGGTGTTTGGTACTCAGGGAACCAAACCCACTCATCTCTAGTATTTACCAATGCTTGTAGAGAGATAAAGTGGAAAGATATATAGGAGTCTATATACTAAGCCTTTGATGGAGATAAAGTCACTGGAGATAAAGTACCAGCCTAACTGTCATTTTTCAAACACAGCCTGTGGCATAGCAGTTAGGAGCCGACTGGCTGGTACTTCATCTCCAGCGACTTTATCTCCATCCAAGGCTTAGTAAATAGACCCCATAGTACCAATCAATCAGCTTTTCACTGTAATTTTACAACAGGCTGTGCTTACACCTCTGAATCAGGCCCTTAGTCTCCATTTAATGTTGCCCACACTTTTGAAATATATTTCTCACATTTTCACTTATTATCTAAAAAATACGAAAAAATCCTCAGTAGTCAGTAGTGGGTAATCCTAAACTGTCTGTGACTCTAAAGAAATTCATATTGTTTCTGAACATCTATGAAAATAATAATTTGTGCGATTTTATTATGCGTTTCTGTTGGTTCTCTTCACCATATAGTAGTTTGTATAATAATATTAAATTCAGATTTATTCTTGGGTCCCGACCATATCTCCATTCAGTATAAAGTAAAACTGGTAAAGGACCCTTGAAGATAAACTAAAAAAACCATGTCAATGCAGATGAACACTAAAGGATCTATTCAATTGGTGTCGGATCCTCTCAGATGGAGAGGATCTGACACTGCACTATTCAATTTCTGGGCATTTCCGACAGGTTCAGCCCATTTTTGATAATGCCGATCCGACTTTTTTAAAGTCGATTCGGCATTGTCGAAAACGGGCCAAAAACCTGTTGAAAATGCCCACAAAGTCAACAATATACGTGGATCCGCAGCTAATCCGACGATCCACGTGTATTCTGACAAGTTGGAAAAATGGCAAATGACTTCAATAGGTCAATTCCAGATTCGATCTAAAAAAGTCGGAAAAAGACGTTTTTCCGCCTTGTAGGAACAATTGAATAGACAGTTTGTCATATTTTCAATTAATATTTACTATAAGTGACTAATTTCTTCAGTCTGGGAATTTTGAAACAATCACTATGTTTGTACCAATCATTATAGCTTTAAAAAAATATAGCACCCTTGCACAGGAAATTTGCTATATATCAAGTGTAGAAACTACATTTACCAAGAGCTTTAAAAGTCAATTCAAAACTTAGCACTCAAATCTACTTTTAAAATCAATACAGTGTCTGAACATCAGTCATTTCTGTATCCATTGATTGCTCCAAATTCAGCATAAGTCATACTTCAACAAGTAGTATCTTTTTTTATCCTTTCAAAGACCTATACAGGCCTCAGCTCCATGGATGTCTTATACAGAAGATTTTCTTTTCCATTTTTCGAACAATAAATGATATCTTCTTGGCCTTAGATGAACAATTTAAATGACATTTCAGAAAATATCAAAAGCTGTTTTAACTGCCACATTTTTCTTGCACATTACAATGTGAGCAAGCGGTGAGGATTTTTTTTCTACAATATATGTGTGTATATATATATATATATATATATATGTATACAGTATATGTATATATAAAATGTTGCCATTCAATTTATGCCATAAGTGTATCTATTATCAAGCCTCTAGGAGTGCTGAATCTACTGCAGTACTATATGTATAAAACTCAGATGGAAGAGAGCACTCACCAGGTTTCCAAGTTGTTGCAAAACAGAGAGTGCTTTCTTCACACATCACAAGGGTACAAATGATGTAATGTCAACGTTTTGGTCCTCTATTGGAACTTTGTCAAGAGCAACAATAAATCTGCCAAACCAGTGCTAAAACCCTTGCATTGGGTTCTTTGAGAGGTAGGTGAAGGAAGGGAATGTATGTCTCTCTCTCTCCCTCTCTCTCTCTCACTGTGTCTCTTTCCCTCTCTCTCTTACTTGCCAAAAACTTTGGGGGTCTCTTCAATTTTGCTCCAAGTACTACTTATATCTCTGCAACTATCTATATTAAAAATGATCTGTCTAATAAAAGCAGCATGTGCACCTGCTATAATGCCATTGCCACCAGCCCTGCCTGTTAAAGTCTATGACAGGTTAGTGTAAAATACCACCAGAGCCGGCCCTAGGCATAGGCTAACTGGGCAAATGCCTATGGCATTTGGTATGCCTAGGGGCACATGCAGCTTCTGCTGATTAAAATGATCTGCAGCATGCCTATATTCTGCGTGTGACTAGAGCTGTATCAGCATAAGAAATGCTACGTTACAGAGTATTCCTGGAAATCACTGTAATGTATGTACAGTAGATACAGCCACAGTCACACACAGAATATAGGCATGCTGTGTATCATTTTAATCAGCAGAAGCTGATTGTGCATCCTAGCCACAAATCTCTGAAACTCCTCAAATTTGCAGATGACACCACACTCATTAGGCTCATCAGAGATAGCAAGGAGTCGGCTTATAGGAGGGAGGCTATGCGGCTAGCCACATGGTGCAAGGCAAACAATCTCGAGCTAAACACACTAAAAACAGTTGCAATGATTGTCGACTTCAGAAAACACCCCCCTCCACTCCCCCCACTCACAATTGCAGACAATGTAGTAACTGTGGTGGAAACCTTCAAATTCCTGGGTTCCTAAATCTCCAATGATCTTAAGTGGGAGTCTAACATCGAGGGTATTCTGGGGAAAGCCCAGCAGAGACTGTACTTTCTACATCAGCTTAGGAAGTTCAAATTGCCACAAGAACTTCCAATCCTTCTACTTGGCAATCATTCAATCTGTCCTCTGATCCTTGATAATAGTGTGGTTTGGCTCTGCCTCAATCCACAACAAAAATAGGTTACAGCGGGTTGCTGAAAAAATCATAGGAACAAATCTTCCGGCAGTCAAGGATATCTATTGGGCAAGGATTATGAAGAGGGCAGGGAGGATTACTGATGACCATTCTCATCCTGCTCATGATATGTTCCAACTGCTACCGTCTGGCAGACGGTACTGCTTGCAACTAGCGTGAACTGCTAGACACAGGAACAGCTTCTTTCCTCAAGCAATCAAACTGTTCAACTCGACACTCACTTAGCATTACTCTCATATTCAGATCTCTACTTGTGTATTCTAGTCATACGTCACATGTTCTTCTTCCTCTATGTTTTTTGTTGTACTGTATATCATATGCTGTATTGGAGCTGTAGATATCGGAAACCAATTTCTTGTGTATTGTGTATTTTTGTACTGATATACCTGGCAATAAACTGATTCTGATAGTAATGCAATTAGCGGCCATGTGTTTGCTGTGTGCGAGTGGGTTGGTCGTACAGTAGTGTTCGGCATATGTGTAAGGGGCATTATGTGTGTCAGGTGTTTAAATGCATTAATAATGTGCGGCGTATGTGAAAGAAACATTATGTGTGTCATTATGTGTATAAGGGAATTCATAATGTGCAGCATATGTGTAAGGGACATTATGTATATAAGGGCACTAATAAAGGTTGGCATAATGTTTAAGGCACATTATGTTTGTAAGGTCATGTGTGTCATATGTGTAAGTGGCATTACTGTGTGGTACAGTATTATGTGTATAAATGCATTACTAATTGGAGGCATTATGTGTGATGTAATGTGAATAAGGAGAAATTCAGTGTGATGTAATATGAATAAGGAGCACTACTGTGAGGAGTAATGTATATAAGGTAAAGTGGTACTACTGTGTGATGTAACGTGAATTAGGGACACTATCACATGATAAAATGTGAATAAAGGTGCACTACTGTGTGGGGTAATTGGAATTGGGGGGTATAATTGTGTGACCATGCCTCTGCCCAGCAAGAACACACCCCTTGTTGGGCGGTGCGCCGAATGTGCGCACTGTTGCTATTTAAAATATAGGGGGTAGGAGAACTAAAATGAGGACTGCTAGGGGTGATGGTGGTGGTAAAGGGGTGCAGGGTCAGAGCCAGAACTAGCAGCAGTGCTAGGGGGCACCAGCCAAAATCTTGCCTAGGGCATCATATTGGGTAGGGCCCGCTCTGAATACCACACTCTTTGCCCCCTTGATTTTTCAATGCTAGATGATTCTAGGGTTCTGTGCAGCTCTAATGAGATTTCAGTGCTTTGTGGAATGGCATTATATGGTCAAAAGTGTGGTTTTGTGTCAGTTTTTGCATCAGAATTCAGTTTAGCAAATCAGCGACAATAAATGATAGAGCTGTGTAACTGAGAGATGCATATAAATCTTTATAAACATTTATATTAGAGATGAGCGGGTTCGGTTTCTCTGAATCCGAACCCGCCCGAACTTCATGTTTTTTTTCACGGGTCCGAGCGACTCGGATCTTCCCGCCTTGCTCGGTTAACCCGAGCGCGCCCGAACATCATCATGACGCTGTCGGATTCTCGCGAGGCTCGGATTCTATCGCGAGACTCGGATTCTATATAAGGAGCCGCGCGTCGCCGCCATTTTCACACGTGCATTGAGATTGATAGGGAGAGGACGTGGCTGGCGTCCTCTCCATTTAGATTAGGGTTGAGAGAGAGATTGACCTGAGGCTGTGATACTGTAGAAGAGAGTGCAGAGTTTAGTGACTGACGACCACAGTGACCACCAGACAGTGCAGTTGTTTGTTTTATTTAATATATCCGTTCTCTGCCTGAAAAAAACGATACACACAGTGACTCAGTCACATACCATATCTGTGTGCACTGCTCAGCCCAGTGTGCTGCATCAATGTATATATATATCTGACTGTGCTCAGCTCACACAGCTTATAATTGTGGGGGAGACTGGGGAGCACTGCAGTGCCAGTTATAGGTTATAGCAGGAGCCAGGAGTACATAATATTATATTAAAATTAAACAGTGCACACTTTTGCTGCAGGAGTGCCACTGCCAGTGTGACTAGTGACCAGTGACCTGACCACCAGTATATATAATATTAGTAGTATACTATCTCTTTATCAACCAGTCTATATTAGCAGCAGACACAGTACAGTGCGGTAGTTCACGGCTGTGGCTACCTCTGTGTCGGCACTCGGCAGCCCGTCCATAATTGTATATACCACCTAACCGTGGTTTTTTTTTCTTTCTTTATACATACATACTAGTTACGAGTATACTATCTCTTTATCAACCAGTCTATATATTAGCAGCAGACACAGTACAGTGCGGTAGTTCACGGCTGTGGCTACCTCTGTGTCGGCACTCGGCAGCCCGTCCATAATTGTATATACCACCTAACCGTGGTTTTTTTTTCTTTCTTTATACATACATACTAGTTACGAGTATACTATCTCTTTATCAACCAGTCTATATATTAGCAGCAGACACAGTACAGTGCGGTAGTTCACGGCTGTGGCTACCTCTGTGTCGGCACTCGGCAGCCCGTCCATAATTGTATATACCACCTAACCGTGGTTTTTTTTTCTTTCTTTATACATACATACTAGTTACGAGTATACTATCTCTTTATCAACCAGTCTATATTAGCAGCAGACACAGTACAGTGCGGTAGTTCACGGCTGTGGCTACCTCTGTGTCGGCACTCGGCAGCCCGTCCATAATTGTATATACCACCTAACCGTGGTTTTTTTTTCTTTCTTTATACATACATACTAGTTACGAGTATACTATCTCTTTATCAACCAGTCTATATATTAGCAGCAGACACAGTACAGTGCGGTAGTTCACGGCTGTGGCTACCTCTGTGTCGGCACTCGGCAGCCCGTCCATAATTGTATATACCACCTAACCGTGGTTTTTTTTTCTTTCTTTATACATACATACTAGTTACGAGTATACTATCTCTTTATCAACCAGTCTATATATTAGCAGCAGACACAGTACAGTGCGGTAGTTCACGGCTGTGGCTACCTCTGTGTCGGCACTCGGCAGCCCGTCCATAATTGTATATACCACCTAACCGTGGTTTTTTTTTCTTTCTTTATACATACATACTAGTTACGAGTATACTATCTCTTTATCAACCAGTCTATATATTAGCAGCAGACACAGTACAGTGCGGTAGTTCACGGCTGTGGCTACCTCTGTGTCGGCACTCGGCAGCCCGTCCATAATTGTATATACCACCTAACCGTGGTTTTTTTTTCTTTCTTTATAGTCATACTAGTTACGAGTATACTATCTCTTTATCAACCAGTCTATATTAGCAGCAGACACAGTACAGTGCGGTAGTTCACGGCTGTGGCTACCTCTGTGTCGGCACTCGGCAGCCCGTCCATAATTGTATATACCACCTAACCGTGGTTTTTTTTTCTTTCTTTATACATACATACTAGTTACGAGTATACTATCTATTTATCAACCAGTCTATATATTAGCAGCAGACACAGTACAGTGCGGTAGTTCACGGCTGTGGCTACCTCTGTGTCGGCACTCGGCAGCCCGTCCATAATTGTATATACCACCTAACCGTGGTTTTTTTTTTCTTTCTTTATACATACATACTAGTTACGAGTATACTATCTCTTTATCAACCAGTCTATATATTAGCAGCAGACACAGTACAGTGCGGTAGTTCACGGCTGTGGCTACCTCTGTGTCGGCACTCGGCAGCCCGTCCATAATTGTATATACCACCAAACCGTGGTTTTTTTTTCTTTCTTTATACATACATACTAGTTACGAGTATACTATCTCTTTATCAACCAGTCTATATATTAGCAGCAGACACAGTACAGTGCGGTAGTTCACGGCTGTGGCTACCTCTGTGTCGGCACTCGGCAGCCCGTCCATAATTGTATATACCACCTAACCGTGGTTTTTTTTTCTTTCTTTATAGTCATACTAGTTACGAGTATACTATCTCTTTATCAACCAGTCTATATTAGCAGCAGACACAGTACAGTGCGGTAGTTCACGGCTGTGGCTACCTCTGTGTCGGCACTCGGCAGCCCGTCCATAATTGTATATACCACCTAACCGTGGTTTTTTTTTCTTTCTTTATACATACATACTAGTTACGAGTATACTATCTCTTTATCAACCAGTCTATATTAGCAGCAGACACAGTACAGTGCGGTAGTTCACGGCTGTGGCTACCTCTGTGTCGGCACTCGGCAGCCCGTCCATAATTGTATATACCACCTAACCGTGGTTTTTTTTTCTTTCTTTATACATACATACTAGTTACGAGTATACTATCTCTTTATCAACCAGTCTATATATTAGCAGCAGACACAGTACAGTGCGGTAGTTCACGGCTGTGGCTACCTCTGTGTCGGCACTCGGCAGCCCGTCCATAATTGTATATACCACCTAACCGTGGTTTTTTTTTTTTCTTTATACATACATACTAGTTACGAGTATACTATCTCTTTATCAACCAGTCTATATATTAGCAGCAGACACAGTACAGTGCGGTAGTTCACGGCTGTGGCTACCTCTGTGTCGGCACTCGGCAGGCAGTCCGTCCATAATTGTATACCACCTAACCGTGGTTTTTTTTTCTTTCTTCTTTATACATACATAGTTACATAGACATCTCTTTATCAACCAGTCTATATTAGCAGCAGACACAGTACAGTACGGTAGTTCACGGCTGTGGCTACCTCTGTGTTTGCACTCGGCAGGCAGTCCATAATTGTATACTAGTATCCATCTCCATTGTTTACCTGAGGTGCCTTTTAGTTGTGCCTATTAAAATATGGAGAACAAAAATGTTGAGGTTCCAAAATTAGGGAAAGATCAAGATCCACTTCCACCTCGTGCTGAAGCTGCTGCCACTAGTCATGGCCGAGACGATGAAATGCCAGCAACGTCGTCTGCCAAGGCCGATGCCCAATGTCATAGTACAGAGCATGTCAAATCCAAAACACCAAATATCAGAAAAAAAAGGACTCCAAAACCTAAAATAAAATTGTCGGAGGAGAAGCGTAAACTTGCCAATATGCCATTTACGACACGGAGTGGCAAGGAACGGCTGAGGCCCTGGCCTATGTTCATGGCTAGTGGTTCAGCTTCACATGAGGATGGAAGCACTCAGCCTCTCGCTAGAAAAATGAAAAGACTCAAGCTGGCAAAAGCAGCACAGCAAAGAACTGTGCATTCTTCGAAATCCCAAATCCACAAGGAGAGTCCAATTGTGTCGGTTGCGATGCCTGACCTTCCCAACACTGGACGTGAAGAGCATGCGCCTTCCACCATTTGCACGCCCCCTGCAAGTGCTGGAAGGAGCACCCGCAGTCCAGTTCCTGATAGTCAGATTGAAGATGTCAGTGTTGAAGTACACCAGGATGAGGAGGATATGGGTGTTGCTGGCGCTGGGGAGGAAATTGACCAGGAGGATTCTGATGGTGAGGTGGTTTGTTTAAGTCAGGCACCCGGGGAGACACCTGTTGTACGTGGGAGGAATATGGCCGTTGACATGCCAGGTGAAAATACCAAAAAAATCAGCTCTTCGGTGTGGAGGTATTTCACCAGAAATGCGGACAACAGGTGTCAAGCCGTGTGTTCCCTTTGTCAAGCTGTAATAAGTAGGGGTAAGGAAGTTAACCACCTCGGAACATCCTCCCTTATACGTCACCTGCAGCGCATTCATAATAAGTCAGTGACAAGTTCAAAAACTTTGGGTGACAGCGGAAGCAGTCCACTGACCAGTAAATCCCTTCCTCTTGTAACCAAGCACACGCAAACCACCCCACTAACTCCCTCAGTGTCAATTTCCTCCTTCCCCAGGAATGCCAATAGTCCTGCAGGCCATGTCACTGGCAATTCTGACGAGTCCTCTCCTGCCTGGGATTCCTCCGATGCATCCTTGCGTGTAACGCCTACTGCTGCTGGCGCTGCTGTTGTTGCCGCTGGGAGTCGATGGTCATCCCAGAGGGGAAGTCGTAAGCCCACTTGTACTACTTCCAGTAAGCAATTGACTGTTCAACAGTCCTTTGCGAGGAAGATGAAATATCACAGCAGTCATCCTACTGCAAAGCGGATAACTGAGGCCTTGGCATCCTGGGTGGTGAGAAACGTGGTTCCGGTATCCATCATTACTGCAGAGCCAACTAGAGACTTGTTGGAGGTACTGTGTCCCCGGTACCAAATACCATCTAGGTTCCATTTCTCTAGGCAGGCGATACCGAAAATGTACACAGACCTCAGAAAAAGAGTCACCAGTGTCCTAAAAAATGCAGCTGTACCCAATGTCCACTTCACCACGGACATGTGGACAAGTGGAGCAGGGCAGGGTCAGGACTATATGACTGTGACAGCCCACTGGGTAGATGTATGGACTCCCGCCGCAAGAACAGCAGCGGCGGCACCAGTAGCAGCATCTCGCAAACGCCAACTCTTTCCTAGGCAGGCTACGCTTTGTATCACCGGTTTCCAGAATACGCACACAGCTGAAAACCTCTTACGGCAACTGAGGAAGATCATCGCGGAATGGCTTACCCCAATTGGACTCTCCTGTGGATTTGTGGCATCGGACAACGCCAGCAATATTGTGTGTGCATTAAATATGGGCAAATTCCAGCACGTCCCATGTTTTGCACATACCTTGAATTTGGTGGTGCAGAATTTTTTTAAAAACGACAGGGGCGTGCAAGAGATGCTGTCGGTGGCCAGAAGAATTGCGGGACACTTTCGGCGTACAGGCACCACGTACAGAAGACTGGAGCACCACCAAAAACTACTGAACCTGCCCTGCCATCATCTGAAGCAAGAAGTGGTAACGAGGTGGAATTCAACCCTCTATATGCTTCAGAGGTTGGAGGAGCAGCAAAAGGCCATTCAAGCCTATACAATTGAGCACGATATAGTAGGTGGAATGCACCTGTCTCAAGCGCAGTGGAGAATGATTTCAACGTTGTGCAAGGTTCTGATGCCCTTTGAACTTGCCACACGTGAAGTCAGTTCAGACACTGCCAGCCTGAGTCAGGTCATTCCCCTCATCAGGCTTTTGCAGAAGAAGCTGGAGACATTGAAGGAGGAGCTAACACGGAGCGATTCCGCTAGGAATGTGGGACTTGTGGATGGAGCCCTTAATTCGCTTAACAAGGATTCACGGGTGGTCAATCTGTTGAAATCAGAGCACTACATTTTGGCCACCGTGCTCGATCCTAGATTTAAAGCCTACCTTGGATCTCTCTTTCCGGCAGACACAAGTCTGCTGGGGTTGAAAGACCTGCTGGTGAGAAAATTGTCAAGTCAAGCGGAACGCGACTTGTCAACATCTCCTCCTTCACATTCTCCCGCAACTGGGGGTGCGAGGAAAAGGCTCAGAATTCCGAGCCCACCCGCTGGCGGTGATGCAGGGCAGTCTGGAGCGACTGCTGATGCTGACATCTGGTCCGGACTGAAGGACCTGACAACGATTACGGACATGTCGTCTACTGTCACTGCATATGATTCTCTCAACATTGATAGAATGGTGGAGGATTATATGAGTGACCGCATCCAAGTAGGCACGTCACACAGTCCGTACTTATACTGGCAGGAAAAAGAGGCAATTTGGAGGCCCTTGCACAAACTGGCTTTATTCTACCTAAGTTGCCCTCCCACAAGTGTGTACTCCGAAAGAGTGTTTAGTGCCGCCGCTCACCTTGTCAGCAATCGGCGTACGAGGTTACATCCAGAAAATGTGGAGAAGATGATGTTCATTAAAATGAATTATAATCAATTCCTCCGCGGAGACATTGACCAGCAGCAATTGCCTCCACAAAGTACACAGGGAGCTGAGATGGTGGATTCCAGTGGGGACGAATTGATAATCTGTGAGGAGGGGGATGTACACGGTGATATATCGGAGGGTGATGATGAGGTGGACATCTTGCCTCTGTAGAGCCAGTTTGTGCAAGGAGAGATTAATTGCTTCTTTTTTGGGGGGGGTCCAAACCAACCCGTCATATCAGTCACAGTCGTGTGGCAGACCCTGTCACTGAAATGATGGGTTGGTTAAAGTGTGCATGTCCTGTTTTGTTTATACAACATAAGGGTGGGTGGGAGGGCCCAAGGACAATTCCATCTTGCACCTCTTTTTTCTTTTCTTTTTCTTTGCATCATGTGCTGATTGGGGAGGGTTTTTTGGAAGGGACATCCTGCGTGACACTGCAGTGCCACTCCTAAATGGGCCCGGTGTTTGTGTCGGCCACTAGGGTCGCTAATCTTACTCACACAGTCAGCTACCTCATTGCGCCTCTTTTTTTCTTTGCGTCATGTGCTGTTTGGGGAGGGTTTTTTGGAAGGGACATCCTGCGTGACACTGCAGTGCCACTCCTAGATGGGCCCGGTGTTTGTGTCGGCCACTAGGGTCGCTAATCTTACTCACACAGCTACCTCATTGCGCCTCTTTTTTTCTTTGCGTCATGTGCTGTTTGGGGAGGGTTTTTTGGAAGGGACATCCTGCGTGACACTGCAGTGCCACTCCTAGATGGGCCCGGTGTTTGTGTCGGCCACTAGGGTCGCTAATCTTACTCACACAGCTACCTCATTGCGCCTCTTTTTTTCTTTGCGTCATGTGCTGTTTGGGGAGGGTTTTTTGGAAGGACCATCCTGCGTGACACTGCAGTGCCACTCCTAGATGGGCCCGGTGTTTGTGTCGGCCACTAGGGTCGCTAATCTTACTCACACAGCTACCTCATTGCGCCTCTTTTTTTCTTTGCGTCATGTGCTGTTTGGGGAGGGTTTTTTGGAAGGGACATCCTGCGTGACACTGCAGTGCCACTCCTAGATGGGCCCGGTGTTTGTGTCGGCCACTAGGGTCGCTTATCTTACTCACACAGCGACCTCGGTGCAAATTTTAGGACTAAAAATAATATTGTGAGGTGTGAGGTATTCAGAATAGACTGAAAATGAGTGTAAATTATGGTTTTTGAGGTTAATAATACTTTGGGATCAAAATGACCCCCAAATTCTATGATTTAAGCTGTTTTTTAGTGTTTTTTGAAAAAAACACCCGAATCCAAAACACACCCGAATCCGACAAAAAAAATTCGGTGAGGTTTTGCCAAAACGCGTTCGAACCCAAAACACGGCCGCGGAACCGAACCCAAAACCAAAACACAAAACCCGAATAATTTCAGGCGCTCATCTCTAATTTATATATATGCTCTTTTACTGTGCATGCACAGAAAGAATACAGTACGGTATCTCAGTTATCAGTAAAGGCAATGAATGTAGCACATTTTCCATTTATGTTGAATGTACATCTGGTCCAGAATCTGGCTGGACCTCGGAACACTACAGTCCTCATTGTGCAATGTTTATTCAATTTGATGACAGTGCATTTGTTTGTATTTGAAATACTCCTTATTAATATGCTGTATTTCACTATAAAACATTAATAAAAACAATACATTTAGTAAAAATTGAATCTAACGTAGAAAAAGGAATTTATTGTGCAGTTGCTCTATACACAATTCTAAACCAGATCCCTTGCCTTGGTTATGGTGCTCCTTTATCCTTATGTTGCTCAAAAATAAAGAAAAGACATATTTCATAGTTTAATTTGCTTTTTACATGAGATACAGCCACCTCAGGTGAATTTCTCCACTCTTGAAGAAAGTGTGAATAGGATAGCTCAATCCACATAATACTGCAATCACACACTTTTAAACACCCCTCAGGTAATGAGGTTTACCTTTAATAATACCTCACTATAAAGCTTACTTCTGCCAAATTCAAACTCCACAAAGCAAAGAATCAGAACGTTTTTTTCTCCACAATATTCTTTATTGGATCTCCAGTGCAGAGCTCCCAATCATCATATAGGGGGTATTCAATTAGTGCTATTCTAAAAAATAGCACTAATTGAATGCCCCCATCATATAGGGGGGTATTCAATTAGTGCTAGTCGATAAAACTCCACTTTTCACCTGTTTTTAGGTCAAATTTACATTCAACCTATTCAATGCCCGTGCCATTTTTTCGATTGGTTGAAAAATCCAGCACTGGAGAAAATCACACGTATCAGTGAATTAGCTACTGATACACATGTTTTGGCGAATTCGCGGGTGTTTTTGTCTATTTTTGGCACAAGTTTTGCCCATGCCAATTCGACAACAAAAAAGTGAAACAACATGAGCAAAAATGGATTATAAATGGGTGAAAACACAGCAACTGAATACCCTGTGTCGAATTGTTTTCGGCCAGTCGAAAAAACAGCACTTAGTTGCATACCCCCCCCCACCCCACCCACAGCATGAAAAAACAGAAATGCATAGCATAATAATGTATAACAATTTATTTAACAACAACAAAAAAAGGCAAAACATATGAACAAGCACTCATTCCAGTGGGTTAGAATGGCTACTAGATGGCATGATGGTCAGAGCAGAATCAAACATAAGCATAAATGAGAGCACCCCGGTTGTCCTTTCTTGAAAGAGCTCACCAGGGTGCAGGCATCCAAGTCCCACAGAGTCCCCACAAGCAACGCGTTTCAGCTTCCCTTCCTCAGGCAGCTGATACCTCATACATGCATTTTCCATTTTTTAAACCCCTTCTATTGTGTTAACTTTGTATTGGAATGCATAGTGCATTCCAATATGTGGCATCATTTCCGCTTCCGGTTTTTAGGTGGATCACACTCTGTCCGATTGTCTGTGAGCGCTTAAAATCACTCTTTTTATTTGTACAGTTGCTCTATACAGAAAAAAGGGACATTTCCATGAACAAATCTTCAAACTCTAGGACTACCTCTTGGAAATAGGGACATCCTCAAAATGTGTAGAACCCTGCTATGTAAAAGTGTAAATACAGTAATTGTATTCTACCAGCAAATAAATATTTTTTTTATAAAAAGGGTTGTGTTCCTTAACACATGCCCACATCTTTAGCCTTAGCATGAGTACACATAATATAGATATACTGTATAGCATGCCCCCATATCACCCCAGGGGGTAGAGGTGGTTGGTACTGTAGGTACTTCCCAGTTGCAGAGATATTGTTTTTTGGCTCCAGTCATGCCAAATCTGCAATTGGTAGCAGGTATGTATACTGTCTTGAATATAAATACATTCTTCCCAACATTTGGTTATTGGCAAATCAAGATAACTTTGCACTCCTGAAAGCAAAGCGGCATAGAGCTCACAATAGGGGAAGTGTTCCCAAATAGCATTGATATGAGCAATGCTTCTGGCATGCTGAGCCACACATCTCTTTGGAGGCGTACCCAAATCTGGGAAGTATGCAGTGGGGAATTTCCCATTAGGCATGTGAGGAACATGCCTAAGGACGGCACTTGTTGGGGGGCAGCACTTGGATGCTTGTGTTGGTACTGTCAGCCTAAAAATTACCAGTAATTGCTAAATATATTCACTGTAATGTACCATATGCCATCCTGAATGTAGTGTAAATAGGTAGGACTGCCCCTGTAAGCTGTCCTACTTAGTAATTATGCATACATAATTAAAAATAAAAAAATATCATAGTGGCTTTTTATCATTCTATTAAATTGGCTATCATCAAATGGGGGGATACAACAATCGAAAAAATAATAATAATTAGGCAGACAAGGGGTGGCCATTATTGTTGTACCTAGGGGCACCCTCACCCCTAAATCCGCCCCTGGATGCATGGCCATGACCCATCTGGAAAAAGAGCTATGAAAAATACTATGTGCAGTGCAGGGTGGCAGCACCGCACACTGCAATGGGAGAATTGTCCCCTCCACATCAACTGGCTAGTGCCCCCGCCAGGCCCCCTAACAAGCAAACATCTTCATTTAAATTATTAGATTTGGAATAAAGGTTGAAAATAGATGTTTATACTGTAGTAATTATGAATTCATCATTATGATTTTAAATGTAATAATGGGGCAGATGTATTAAGTAGTGATGAGCACCGGAAATTTTTCGGGTTTTGTGTTTTGGTTTTGGGTTTGGTTCCGCGGCCGTGTTTTGGGTTCGAACGCGTTTTGGCAAAACCTCACCGAATTTTTTTTGTCGGATTCGGGTGTGTTTTGGATTCGGGTGTTTTTTTCAAAAAACCCTAAAAAACAGCTTAAATCATAGAATTTGGGGGTCATTTTGATCCCAAAGTATTATTAACCTCAATAACCATAATTTCCACTCATTTTCAGTCTATTCTGAACACCTCACACCTCACAATATTATTTTTAGTCCTAAAATTTGCACCGAGGTCGCTGGATGGCTAAGCTAAGCGACCCAAGTGGCCGACACAAACACCTGGCCCATCTAGGAGTGGCACTGCAGTGTCACGCAGGATGGCCCTTCCACAAAACACTCCCCAAACAGCACATGACGCAAAGAAAAAAAGAGGCGCAATGAGGTAGCTGTGTGAGTAAGCTAAGCGACCCTAGTGGCCGACACAAACACCTGGCCCATCTAGGAGTGGCACTGCAGTGTCACGCAGGATGGCCCTTCCAAAAAACACTCCCCAAACAGCACATGACGCAAAGAAAAAAAGAGGCGCAATGAGGTAGCTGTGTGAGTAAACTAAGCGACCCTAGTGGCCGACACAAACACCTGGCCCATCTAGGAGTGGCACTGCAGTGTCACGCAGGATGGCCCTTCCAAAAAACACTCCCCAAACAGAATATGACGCAAAGAAAAAAAGAGGCGCAATGAGGTAGCTGTGTGAGTAAGATAAGCGACCCTAGTGGCCGACACAAACACCTGGCGCATCTAGGAGTGGCACTGCAGTGTCACGCAGGATGGCCCTTTCAAAAAACACTCCCCAAACAGCACATGACGCAAAGAAAAAAAGAGGCGCAATGAGGTAGCTGTGTGAGTAAGCTAAGCGACCCTAGTGGCCGACACAAACACCTGGCCCATCTAGGAGTGGCACTGCAGTGTCACGCAGGATGGCCCTTCCAAAAAACACTCCCCAAACAGCACATGACGCAAAGAAAAAAAGAGGCGCAATGAGGTAGCTGTGTGAGTAAGATAAGCGACCCTAGTGGCCGACACAAACACCTGGCCCATCTAGGAGTGGCACTGCAGTGTCACGCAGGATGGCTCTTTCAAAAAACACTCCCCAAACAGCACATGACGCAAAGAAAAAAAGAGGCGCAATGAGGTAGCTGTGTGAGTAAGCTAAGCGACCCTAGTGGCCGACACAAACACCTGGCCCATCTAGGAGTGGCACTGCAGTGTCACGCAGGATGGCCCTTCCAAAAAACACTCCCCAAACAGCACATGACGCAAAGAAAAAAAGAGGCGCAATGAGGTAGCTGTGTGAGTAAGATAAGCGACCCTAGTGGCCGACACAAACACCTGGCCCATCTAGGAGTGGCACTGCAGTGTCACGCAGGATGGCCCTTCCAAAAAACACTCCCCAAACAGCACATGACGCAAAGAAAAAAAGAGGCGCAATGAGGTAGCTGTGTGAGTAAGCTAAGCGACCCTAGTGGCCGACACAAACACCTGGCCCATCTAGGAGTGGCACTGCAGTGTCACGCAGGATGGCCCTTCCAAAAAACACTCCCCAAACAGCACATGACGCAAAGAAAAAAAGAGGCGCAATGAGGTAGCTGTGTGAGTAAGATAAGCGACCCTAGTGGCCGACACAAACACCTGGCCCATCTAGGAGTGGCACTGCAGTGTCACGCAGGATGGCCCTTCCAAAAAACACTCCCCAAACAGCACATGACGCAAAGAAAAATGAAAGAAAAAAGAGGTGCAAGATGGAATTGTCCTTGGGCCCTCCCACCCACCCTTATGTTGTATAAACAGGACATGCACACTTTAACCAACCCATCATTTCAGTGACAGGGTCTGCCACACGACTGTGACTGAAATGACGGGTTGGTTTGGACCCCCACCAAAAAAGAAGCAATTAATCTCTCCTTGCACAAACTGGCTCTACAGAGGCAAGATGTCCACCTCATCATCATCCTCCGATATATCACCGTGTACATCCCCCTCCTCACAGATTATCAATTCGTCCCCACTGGAATCCACCATCTCAGCTCCCTGTGTACTTTGTGGAGGCAATTGCTGCTGGTCAGTGTCTCCACGGAGGAATTGATTATAATTCATTTTAATGAACATCATCTTCTCCACATTTTCTGGATGTAACCTCGTACGCCGATTGCTGACAAGGTGAGCGGCGGCACTAAACACTCTTTCGGAGTACACACTTGTGGGAGGGCAACTTAGGTAGAATAAAGCCAGTTTGTGCAAGGGCCTCCAAATTGCCTCTTTTTCCTGCCAGTATATGTACGGACTGTCTGACGTGCCTACTTGGATGCGGTCACTCATATAATCCTCCACCATTCTTTCAATGGGGAGAGAATCATATGCAGTGACAGTAGACGACATGTCCGTAATCGTCGTCAGGTCCTTCAGTCCGGACCAGATGTCAGCATCAGCAGTCGCTCCAGACTGCCCTGCATCACCGCCAGCGGGTGGGCTCGGAATTCTGAGCCTTTTCCTCGCACCCCCAGTTGCGGGAGAATGTGAAGGAGGAGATGTTGACAGGTCGCGTTCCGCTTGACTTGACAATTTTGTCACCAGCAGTTCTTTGAACCCCAGCAGACTTGTGTCTGCCGGAAAGAGAGATCCAAGGTAGGTTTTAAATCTAGGATCGAGCACGGTGGCCAAAATGTAGTGCTCTGATTTCAACAGATTGACCACCCGTGAATCCTTGTTAAGTGAATTAAGGGCTCCATCCACAAGTCCCACATGCCTAGCGGAATCGCTCTGTGTTAGCTCCTCCTTCAATGTCTCCAGCTTCTTCTGCAAAAGCCTGAGGGGAATGACCTGACTCAGGCTGGCAGTGTCTGAACTGACTTCACGTGTGGCAAGTTCAAAAGGTTGCAGAACCTTGCACAACGTTGAAATCATTCTCCACTGCGCTTGAGACAGGTGCATTCCACCTCCTATATCGTGCTCAGTTGTATAGGCTTGAATGGCCTTTTGCTGCTCCTCCAACCTCTGAAGCATATAGAGGGTTGAATTCCACCTCGTTACCACTTCTTGCTTCAGATGATGGCAGGGCAGGTTCATGCGTTTTTGGTGGTGCTCCAGTCTTCTGTACGTGGTGCCTGTACGCCGAAAGTGTCCCGCAATTCTTCTGGCCACCGACAGCATCTCTTGCACGCCCCTCTCGTTTTTTAAATAATTCTGCACCACCAAATTCAAGGTATGTGCAAAACATGGGACGTGCTGGAATTTGCCCATATTTAATGCACACACAATATTGCTGGCGTTGTCCGATGCCACAAATCCACAGGAGAGTCCAATTGGGGTAAGCCATTCTGCGATGATCTTCCTCAGTTGCCGTAAGAGGTTTTTAGCTGTGTGCGTATTCTGGAAAGCGGTGATACAAAGCGTAGCCTGCCTAGGAAAGAGTTGGCGTTTGCGAGATGCTGCTACTGGTGCCGCCGCTGCTGTTCTTGCGGCGGGAGTCCATACATCTACCCAGTGGGATGTCACAGTCATCTAGTCCTGAGCCTGCCCTGCTCCACTTGTCCACATGTCCGTGGTTAAGTGGACATTGGGTACAACTGCATTTTTCAGGACACTGGTGAGTCTTTTTCTGAGGTCTGTGTACATTTTCGGTATCGCCTGCCTAGAGAAATGGAACCTAGATGGTATTTGGTACCGGGGACACAGTACCTCCAACAAGTCTCTAGTTGCCTCTGCAGTAATGATGGATACCGGAACCACGTTTCTCACCGCCCAGGATGCCAAGGCCTCAGTTATCCGCTTTGCAGCAGGATGACTGCTGTGATATTTCATCTTCCTCGCAAAGGACTGTTGGACAGTCAATTGCTTGGTGGAAGTAGTAAAAGTGGTCTTACGAGTACGACTTCCCCTCTGGGATGACCATCGACTCCCAGCAGCAACAACAGCAGCGCCAGCAGCAGTAGGCGTTACACGCAAGGATGCATCGGAGGAATCCCAGGCAGGAGAGGACTCGTCAGAATTGCCAGTGACATGGCCTGCAGGACTATTGGCATTCCTGGGGAAGGAGGAAATTGACACTGAGGGAGTTGGTGGGGTGGTTTGCGTGAGCTTGGTTACAAGAGGAAGGGATTTACTGGTCAGTGGACTGCTTCCGCTGTCGCCCAAAGTTTTTGAACTTGTCACTGACTTATGATGAATGCGCTGCAGGTGACGTATAAGGGAGGATGTTCCGAGGTGGTTAACGTCCTTACCCCTACTTATTACAGCTTCACAAAGGCAACACACGGCTTGACAAATGTTGTCCGCATTTCTGTTGAAATACTTCCACACCGAAGAGCTGATTTTTTTGGTATTTTCACCAGGCATGTCAATGGCCCTATTCCTCCCACGGACAACAGGTGTCTCCCCGGGTGCCTGACTTAAACAAACCACCTCACCATCAGAATCCTCCTGGTCAATTTCCTCCCCAGCGCCAGCAACACCCATATCCTCCTCATCCTGGTGTACTTCAACACTGACATCTTCAATCTGACTATCAGGAACTGGACTGCGGGTGCTCCTTCCAGCACTTGCAGGGGGCGTGCAAATGGTGGAAGGCACATGCTCTTCACGTCCAGTGTTGGGAAGGTCAGGCATCGCAAACGACACAATGGACTCTCCTTGTGGATTTGTGATTTCGAAGAACGCACAGTTCTTTGCTGTGCTTTTGCCAGCTTGAGTCTTCATTTTTCTAGCGAGAGGCTGAGTGCTTCCATCCTCATGTGATGCTGAACCACTAGCCATGAACATAGGCCAGGGCCTCAGCCGTTCCTTGCCACTCCGTGTGGTAAATGGCATATTGGCAAGTTTACGCTTCTCCTCCGACGATTTTATTTTAGATTTTTTAGTCCTTTTTTTACTGATATTTGGTGTTTTGGATTTTACATGCTCTGTACTATGACATTGGGCATCGGCCTTGGCAAACGACGTTGCTGGCATTTCATCGTCTCGGCCATGACTAGTGGCAGCAGCTTCAGCACGAGGTGGAAGTCGATCTTGATCTTTCCCTATTTTGGAACCTCAACATTTTTGTTCTCCATATTTTAATAGGCACAACTAAAAGGCACCTCAGGTAAACAATGGAGATGGATGGATACTAGTATACTTATGGATTTACTGAGCGACTGCTGACACAGAGGTAGCTACAGCCGTGGACTACCGTACTGCGTCTGCTGCTAATATAGACTGGATGATAATGATATAAAAAATATATATATATATCACTACTGCAGCCGGACAGGTATATATTATATAATGACGGACCTGCTGGACACTGTCAGCTCAGCACTGCAGACTCCTAAAGTAAGCTACTAGTATCAAGAGATAGAAAAAAGAAAAAAACACCACGGGTAGGTGGTATACAATTATGGATGGACGAGCGACTGCCGACACAGAGGTAGCTACAGCCGTGGACTACCGTACTGCGTCTGCTGCTAATATAGACTGGATGATAATGATATAAAAAATATATATATATAACTACTGCAGCCGGACAGGTATATATTATATAATGACGGACCTGCTGGACACTGTCAGCTCAGCACTGCAGACTCCTAAAGTAAGCTACTAGTATCAAGAAGATAGAAAAAAGAAAAAAACACCACGGGTAGGTGGTATACAATTATGGATGGACGAGCGACTGCCGACACAGAGGTAGCTACAGCCGTGGACTACCGTACTGGCGTCTGCTGCTAATATAGACTGGATGATAATTGATATAAAAAATATATATATATAACTACTGCAGCCGGACAGGTATATATTATATAATGACGGACCTGCTGGACACTGTCAGCTCAGCACTGCAGACTCCTAAAGTAAGCTACTAGTATCAAGAAGATAGAAAAAAGAAAAAACACCACAGGTAGGTGGTATACAATTATGGATGGACGAGCGACTGCCGACACAGAGGTAGCTACAGCCGTGGACTACCGTACTGCGTCTGCTGCTAATATAGACTGGATGATAATGAGATATAAAAAATATATATATCACTACTGCAGCCGGACAGGTATATATTATATAATGACGGACCTGCTGGACACTGTCAGCTCAGCACTGCAGACTCCTAAAGTAAAGCTACTAGTATCAAGAAGATAGAAAAAAAAAAAACACCACGGGTAGGTGGTATACAATTATGGATGGACGAGCGACTGCCGACACAGAGGTAGCTACAGCCGTGGACTACCGTACTGCGTCTGCTGCAGTGCTAATATAGACTGATGATAATGATATAAAATATATATATATATCACTACTGCAGCCGGACAGGTATATATTATATAATGACGGACCTGCTGGACACTGTCAGCAGAATGCGTTTATAGAATAAAAAAAAACACCACACGACGAGTGTTTAACTTTTTCAGGCAGACAATCACAATATACTGGTGGTCAGTGGTCACTGGTCAGTCACACTGGCACTGGCAGTGGCACTCTGGCAGCAAAAGTGTGCACTGTTAAAAATATGTACTCCTGCTATAACTGCTCCCCAGTCTCCCCCACAATTAAGCTGTGTGAGCAGTGAGCACTCAGCACAGTCAGATATACAGTATTACATAGATGATGCAGCACACTGAGGGCACACTGAGGCTGAGCACAGATATGGTATGTGACTGTGTCACACTGTGTATCGTTTTTTTTCAGGCAGAGAACGGATTAATTAAACTGGTGGTCACTGGTCACACTATCAGCAAGTAGTACTCCTAATATGCTCCCCAAAATTAGTAAATCAAGTGTCACTCTCTACTACTCTCTAGTCTACTCTAAACGGAGAGGACGCCAGCCACGTCCTCTCCCTATCAATCTCAATGCACGTGTGAAAATGGCGGCGACGCGCGGCTCCTTATATAGAATCCGAGTTTCGGGATAGAATCCGAGCCTCGCGAGAATCCGACAGCGGGATGATGACGTTCGGGCGCGCTCGGGTTAACCGAGCAAGGCGGGAAGATCCGAGTCTGCCTCGGACCCGTGTAAAAAGCGTGAAGTTCAGGGGGGTTCGGTTTCCGAGAAACTGAACCCGCTCATCACTAGTATTAAGCCTGGAGACAGCATAAGGAAGTGATAAATCAGTGATAAGTGCAATGTGATAAACACACCAGCCAATCAGCACCTAAGTGTTAATTTACATATTGGAGCTGATTGGCTGGTGCGTTTATCACGTTGCACTTATCACTGGTTTATCACTTCCTTATGCCTTCTCCAGGTTAATACATCTGCCCCAGTGCCGTAACTACGGACAGCGCAGTCGCACTGAGGGCGCAATGGCCAACGGCTTGTAATGAGTCAATTTGACTCATTACAAGCCGCCTGTGCCGGAGGAGGAGAGGGAGCAGCGTAGAAGGAGGAGGAGGGAGAGGGAGGAGGGAGCTGCAGCATCGCTATGTAATTGGTAGCGGCGGCGCTGCAGCAGTCCCTCTCCTTCCGCATTGGCTGGCCCGGCGCTGCTGTGAATGCTGGGATGCGCTTCCCTCATCCCAGCATACACAGCGGCAGCGGCCAGCCAATGCTGAAGGAGAGGTACAGCTGCATGCGGCGCCGCCGGTAATTACAATGCGCTGCTGCGACTCCCTCCTCCCCCTCCCTCCTCCTCCTGCTCCCGTGCCACCCGGAGCTGCCAGCACAGAGGAGCCTGACTGCCTGAGAGATGGTAAGTATCATCTACTCTATCTATCTATCTATCTATCTATCTATCTATCTATCTAATGTGTAAAAGGGGAACGCAGTCTGCTGTAATGTGTAAAAAGGGGGACTGGCTGCCGTAATGTGTAAAAAGGGGACGCTATCTGCCGTAATGTGTAAAAAGGGGACGCTATCTGCCGTAATGTGTAAAAAGGGGGACTGGCTGCCGTAATGTGTAAAAAGGGGGACTGGCTGCCGTAATGTGTAAAAAGGGGACGCTGTCTGCCGTAATGTGTAAAAAGGGGACGCTGTCTGCCGTAATGTGTAAAAAGGGGGACGCAGTCTGCCTTAATGTGTAAAAAGGGGACGCTGTCTGCCGTAATGTGTAAAAAGGGGGACTGGCTGCCGTAATGTGTAAAAAGGGGACGCTGTCTGCCATAATGTGTAAAAAGGGGGACTGGTTGCCGTAATGTGTAAAAAGGGGGACTATCTGCCATAATGTGTAAAAAGGGGGACGCAGTCTGCCGTAATGTGTAAAAAGGGGACGCTGTCTGCCGTAATGTGTAAAAAGGGGGACTGGCTGCCGTAATGTGTAAAAAGGGGGACTATCTGCCGTAATGTGTAAAAAAGGGGACGCAGTCTGCCGTAATGTTTAAAAATGGGACGCTGTCTGCCGTAATGTGTAAAAAGGGGAATCTGTCCACCGTAATGTGTAAGAGGGGCTGTACCTGGTGTAGTGCCGCTACTGTGCGGCGTAATTTGAATAATGGAGACTACTATAATATGTAATGTGAATTGGTATTATTTTGTTGCCACACCTCTTCCCCATGAAGCCATGCCCCTATATTTTTGTGCGCGCCCCAGTTTTATATTGAGGGGGGGCGCCGATGCCCTATCTTGCACACAGTGCTAAAATGTCTAGTTACGGCACTGATCTGCCCCAATGTACAATGATGTGTTACAGTACAGCCTGAATAGATCATTATTTTCTGTGCTTCCCCAATAAAATGTGCTATAACTATTCTGTATTTTACTTACTGTGCGTTCTAATGATGTTATGAAGCAGAACACTTCTGTCAGCCATTCAGCTGCCATCATTACATATTGCTTCAATTGTCACATTGTCACACATCATCAGCAGATTGGCTGTTTCCAGGATAAGAAAAATGATTTATATGATAATGTATGTGATCTAAATTTAATAAATAGTGAAAAGAGTTTTCAACACATCTTGCATCTATTAAATAATATTTTATTTCAGAAAATAAAAAGGTTGTCAGTAGAGTTTCTTTTATAGGACCTCGACTGATTTGTATTGGTTACAAAAATTCAAGTAAATAAATTATGTGGTATATACAGTATTTTTAATTGCAAGTAATGAGCCAGATTCCCAGCCTAGTTTAATTTTTAAATCCTTGGAAACATTTCCTCATAATTAGATATTATATAATCAGATAAATGAAATGGTAAGGAGTCGTAATCAGGAAATAATAAAATAATTACAGATCTGCAGATGCCCTAGACATTTTTAGTTTTGGTTTTACAGTAAAACTATCTTTGAGTTTTGGTTTGGCAAAAACACCCTCAAACAGTACGTGTTGGATTTAAATAAAAACAGGTAAAAGTCACTTGTAGGGTTTTGTTCCTACATTAGTTTTTATGTCATTAACATTTATCTACAGTCATTTACATTTAAATTTCAAATGACTACCTCACAACCATCACAATTTCCACTAGAGATGAGCGGGTTCGGTTTCTCTGAAACCGAACCCGCACGAACTTCACTTTTTTTTTCACGGGTCCGAGCGACTCGGATCTTCCCGCCTTGCTCGGTTAACCCGAGCGCGCCCGAACGTCATCATGACGCTGTCGGATTCTCGCGAGACTCGGATTCTATATAAGGAGCCGCGCGTCGCCGCCATTTTCACACGTGCATTGAGATTGATAGGGAGAGGACGTGGCTGGCGTCCTCTCCATTAGAAATTAGATTAGAAGAGAGAGAGAGATTGTGCAGAGTCAGACAGAGTTTACCACAGTGACCAGTGCAGTTGTTGTTAGTTAACTTTTATTTATTTTAATATAATATATCCGTTCTCTGCTATATCCGTTCTCTGCCTGAAAAAAAACGATACACAGCAGCAGCCAGTCACACAGTGTGACTCAGTCTGTGTGCACTCAGCTCAGCCCAGTGTGCTGCACATCAATGTATAAAAGGCAAAGCTTATAATAATTGTGGGGGAGACTGGGGAGCACTGCAGGTTGTTATAGCAGGAGCCCCCAGGAGTACATAATATTATATTAATTTAAAATTAAACAGTGCACACTTTTGCTGCAGGAGTGCCACTGCCAGTGTGACTAGTGGTGACCAGTGCCTGACCACCAGTATAGTAGTATATTGTTGTATGTATTGTATACTATCTCTTTATCAACCAGTCTATATTAGCAGCAGACACAGTACAGTGCGGTAGTTCACGGCTGTGGCTACCTCTGTGTCGGCAGTCGGAACTCGGCAGGCAGTCCGTCCATCCATAATTGTATTACAATATATACCACCTAACCGTGGTATTTTTTTTTCTTTCTTTATACCGTCGTCATAGTGTCATACTAGTTGTTACGAGTATACTACTATCTCTTTATCAACCAGTGTACAGTGCGGTAGTTCACGGCTGTGGCTACCTCTGTGTCGGCAGTCGGCAGGCAGTCCGTCCATCCATAATTGTATTATTATTATAATATATACCACCTAACCGTGGTTTTTTTTTCATTCTTTATACCGTCGTCATAGTGTCATACTAGTTGTTACGAGTATACTACTATCTCTTTATCAACCAGTGTACAGTGCGGTAGTTCACGGCTGTGGCTACCTCTGTGTCGGCAGTCGGCAGGCAGTCCGTCCATCCATAATTGTATTATTATTATAATATATACCACCTAACCGTGGTTTTTTTTTCATTCTTTATACCGTCGTCATAGTGTCATACTAGTTGTTACGAGTATACTACTATCTCTTTATCAACCAGTGTACAGTGCGGTAGTTCACGGCTGTGGCTACCTCTGTGTCGGCAGTCGGCAGGCAGTCCGTCCATCCATAATTGTATTATTATTATAATATATACCACCTAACCGTGGTTTTTTTTTCATTCTTTATACCGTCGTCATAGTGTCATACTAGTTGTTACGAGTATACTACTATCTCTTTATCAACCAGTGTACAGTGCGGTAGTTCACGGCTGTGGCTACCTCTGTGTCGGCAGTCGGCAGGCAGTCCGTCCATCCATAATTGTATTATTATTATAATATATACCACCTAACCGTGGTATTTTTTTTTCTTTCTTTATACCGTCGTCATAGTGTCATACTAGTTGTTACGAGTATACTACTATCTCTTTATCAACCAGTGTACAGTGCGGTAGTTCACGGCTGTGGCTACCTCTGTGTCGGCAGTCGGCAGGCAGTCCGTCCATCCATAATTGTATTATTATTATAATATATACCACCTAACTGTGGTATTTTTTTTTCTTTCTTTATACCGTCGTCATAGTGTCATACTAGTTGTTACGAGTATACTACTATCTCTTTATCAACCAGTGTACAGTGCGGTAGTTCACGGCTGTGGCTACCTCTGTGTCGGCAGTCGGCAGGCAGTCCGTCCATCCATAATTGTATTATTATTATAATATATACCACCTAACCGTGGTTTTTTTTTCATTCTTTATACCGTCGTCATAGTGTCATACTAGTTGTTACGAGTATACTACTATCTCTTTATCAACCAGTGTACAGTGCGGTAGTTCACGGCTGTGGCTACCTCTGTGTCGGCAGTCGGCAGGCAGTCCGTCCATCCATAATTGTATTATTATTATAATATATACCACCTAACCGTGGTTTTTTTATACCACCTAACCGTGGCAGTCCGTCCATAATTGTATACTAGTATCCAATCCATCCATCTCCATTGTTTACCTGAGGTGCCTTTTAGTTCTGCCTATAAAATATGGAGAACAAAAAAGTTGAGGTTCCAAAATTAGGGAAAGATCAAGATCCACTTCCACCTCGTGCTGAAGCTGCTGCCACTAGTCATGGCCGAGACGATGAAATGCCAGCAACGTCGTCTGCCAAGGCCGATGCCCAATGTCATAGTACAGAGCATGTCAAATCCAAAACACCAAATATCAGAAAAAAAAGGACTCCAAAACCTAAAATAAAATTGTCGGAGGAGAAGCGTAAACTTGCCAATATGCCATTTACCACACGGAGTGGCAAGGAACGGCTGAGGCCCTGGCCTATGTTCATGGCTAGTGGTTCAGCTTCACATGAGGATGGAAGCACTCAGCCTCTCGCTAGAAAACTGAAAAGACTCAAGCTGGCAAAAGCACCGCAAAGAACTGTGCGTTCTTTGAAATCCCAAATCCACAAGGAGAGTCCAATTGTGTCGTTTGCGATGCCTGACCTTCCCAACACTGGACGTGAAGAGCATGCGCCTTCCACTATTTGCATGCCCCCTGCAAGTGCTGGAAGGAGCACCCGCAGTCCAGTTCCTGATAGTCAGATTGAAGATGTCAGTGTTGAAGTACACCAGGATGAGGAGGATATGGGTGTTGCTGGCGCTGGGGAGGAAATTGACCAGGAGGATTCTGATGGTGAGGTGGTTTGTTTAAGTCAGGCACCCGGGGAGACACCTGTTGTCCGTGGGAGGAATATGGCCGTTGACATGCCAGGTGAAAATACCAAAAAAATCAGCTCTTCGGTGTGGAGGTATTTCACCAGAAATGCGGACAACAGGTGTCAAGCCGTGTGTTCCCTTTGTCAAGCTGTAATAAGTAGGGGTAAGGACGTTAACCACCTCGGAACATCCTCCCTTATACGTCACCTGCAGCGCATTCATAATAAGTCAGTGACAAGTTCAAAAACTTTGGGTGACAGCGGAAGCAGTCCACTGACCAGTAAATCCCTTCCTCTTGTAACCAAGCTCACGCAAACCACCCCACCAACTCCCTCAGTGTCAATTTCCTCCTTCCCCAGGAATGCCAATAGTCCTGCAGGCCATGTCACTGGCAAGTCTGACGAGTCCTCTCCTGCCTGGGATTCCTCCGATGCATCCTTGCGTGTAACGCCTACTGCTGCTGGCGCTGCTGTTGTTGCCGCTGGGAGTCGATGGTCATCCCAGAGGGGAAGTCGTAAGCCCATTTGTACTACTTCCAGTAAGCAATTGACTGTTCAACAGTCCTTTGCGAGGAAGATGAAATATCACAGCAGTCATCCTACTGCAAAGCGGATAACTGAGTCCTTGACAACTATGTTGGTGTTAGACGTGCGTCCGGTATCCGCCGTTAGTTCACAGGGAACTAGACAATTTATTGAGGCAGTGTGCCCCCGTTACCAAATACCATCTAGGTTCCACTTCTCTAGGCAGGCGATACCGAGAATGTACACGGACGTCAGAAAAAGACTCACCAGTGTCCTAAAAAATGCAGTTGTACCCAATGTCCACTTAACCACGGACATGTGGACAAGTGGAGCAGGGCAGGGTCAGGACTATATGACTGTGACAGCCCACTGGGTAGATGTATGGACTCCCGCCGCAAGAACAGCAGCGGCGGCACCAGTAGCAGCATCTCGCAAACGCCAACTCTTTCCTAGGCAGGCTACGCTTTGTATCACCGCTTTCCAGAATACGCACACAGCTGAAAACCTCTTACGGCAACTGAGGAAGATCATCGCGGAATGGCTTACCCCAATTGGACTCTCCTGTGGATTTGTGGCATCGGACAACGCCAGCAATATTGTGTGTGCATTAAATATGGGCAAATTCCAGCACGTCCCATGTTTTGCACATACCTTGAATTTGGTGGTGCAGAATTTTTTAAAAAACGACAGGGGCGTGCAAGAGATGCTGTCGGTGGCCAGAAAAATTGCGGGACACTTTCGGCGTACAGGCACCACGTACAGAAGACTGGAGCACCACCAAAAACTACTGAACCTGCCCTGCCATCATCTGAAGCAAGAAGTGGTAACGAGGTGGAATTCAACCCTCTATATGCTTCAGAGGTTGGAGGAGCAGCAAAAGGCCATTCAAGCCTATACAATTGAGCACGATATAGGAGATGGAATGCACCTGTCTCAAGTGCAGTGGAGAATGATTTCAACGTTGTGCAAGGTTCTGATGCCCTTTGAACTTGCCACACGTGAAGTCAGTTCAGACACTGCCAGCCTGAGTCAGGTCATTCCCCTCATCAGGCTTTTGCAGAAGAAGCTGGAGGCATTGAAGAAGGAGCTAACACGGAGCGATTCCGCTAGGCATGTGGGACTTGTGGATGCAGCCCTTAATTCGCTTAACAAGGATTCACGGGTGGTCAATCTGTTGAAATCAGAGCACTACATTTTGGCCACCGTGCTCGATCCTAGATTTAAAGCCTACCTTGGATCTCTCTTTCCGGCAGACACAGGTCTGCTGGGGTTGAAAGACCTGCTGGTGACAAAATTGTCAAGTCAAGCGGAACGCGACCTGTCAACATCTCCTCCTTCACATTCTCCCGCAACTGGGGGTGCGAGGAAAAGGCTCAGAATTCCGAGCCCACCCGCTGGCGGTGATGCAGGGCAGTCTGGAGCGACTGCTGATGCTGACATCTGGTCCGGACTGAAGGACCTGACAACGATTACGGACATGTCGTCTACTGTCACTGCATATGATTCTCTCAACATTGATAGAATGGTGGAGGATTATATGAGTGACCGCATCCAAGTAGGCACGTCACACAGTCCGTACTTATACTGGCAGGAAAAAGAGGCAATTTGGAGGCCCTTGCACAAACTGGCTTTATTCTACCTAAGTTGCCCTCCCACAAGTGTGTACTCCGAAAGAGTGTTTAGTGCCGCCGCTCACCTTGTCAGCAATCGGCGTACGAGGTTACATCCAGAAAATGTGGAGAAGATGATGTTCATTAAAATGAATTATAATCAATTCCTCCGCGGAGACATTGACCAGCAGCAATTGCCTCCACAAAGTACACAGGGAGCTGAGATGGTGGATTCCAGTGGGGACGAATTGATAATCTGTGAGGAGGGGGATGTACACGGTGATATATCGGAGGGTGAAGATGAGGTGGACATCTTGCCTCTGTAGAGCCAGTTTGTGCAAGGAGAGATTAATTGCTTCTTTTTTGGGGGGGGTCCAAACCAACCCGTCATATCAGTCACAGTCGTGTGGCAGACCCTGTCACTGAAATGATGGGTTGGTTAAAGTGTGCATGTCCTGTTTTGTTTATACAACATAAGGGTGGGTGGGAGGGCCCAAGGATAATTCCATCTTGCACCTCTTTTTTCTTTTCTTTTTCTTTGCATCATGTGCTGATTGGGGAGGGTTTTTTGGAAGGGACATCCTGCGTGACACTGCAGTGCCACTCCTAGATGGGCCCGGTGTTTGTGTCGGCCACTAGGGTCGCTAATCTTACTCACACAGCTACCTCATTGCGCCTCTTTTTTTCTTTGCGTCATGTGCTGTTTGGGGAGGGTTTTTTGGAAGGGACATCCTGCGTGACACTGCAGTGCCACTCCTAGATGGGCCCGGTGTTTGTGTCGGCCACTAGGGTCGCTTATCTTTCTCACACAGCTACCTCATCGCGCCTCTTTTTTTCTTTGCGTCATGTGCTGTTTGGGGAGGGTTTTTTGGAAGGGACATCCTGCGTGACACTGCAGTGCCACTCCTAGATGGGCCCGGTGTTTGTGTCGGCCACTAGGGTCGCTTATCTTTCTCACACAGTCAGCTACCTCATTGCGCCTCTTTTTTTCTTTGCGTCATGTGCTGTTTGGGGAGGGTTTTTTGGAAGGGACATCCTGCGTGACACTGCAGTGCCACTCCTAGATGGGCCCGGTGTTTGTGTCGGCCACTAGGGTCGCTTATCTTTCTCACACAGTCAGCTACCTCATTGCGCCTCTTTTTTTCTTTGCGTCATGTGCTGTTTGGGGAGGATTTTTTGGAAGGGACATCCTGCGTGACACTGCAGTGCCACTCCTAGATGGGCCCGGTGTTTGTGTCGGCCACTAGGGTCGCTTATCTTTCTCACACAGTCAGCTACCTCATTGCGCCTCTTTTTTTCTTTGCGTCATGTGCTGTTTGGGGAGGGTTTTTTGGAAGGGACATCCTGCGTGACACTGCAGTGCCACTCCTAGATGGGCCCGGTGTTTGTGTCGGCCACTAGGGTCGCTAATCTTACTCACACAGTCAGCTACCTCATTGCGCCTCTTTTTTTCTTTGCGTCATGTGCTGTTTGGGGAGGGTTTTTTGGAAGGGACATCCTGCGTGACACTGCAGTGCCACTCCTAGATGGGCCCGGTGTTTGTGTCGGCCACTAGGGTCGCTTATCTTACTCACACAGCGACCTCGGTGCAAATTTTAGGACTAAAAATAATATTGTGAGGTGTGATGTGTTCAGAATAGGCTGAAAATGAGTGTAAATTATGTTTTTTGAGGTTAATAATACTTTGGGATCAAAATTACCCCCAAATTCTATGATTTAAGCTGTTTTTTAGGGTTTTTTGAAAAAACACCCGAATCCAAAACACACCCGAATCCGACAAAAAAAATTCGGTGAGGTTTTGCCAAAACGCGGTCGAACCCAAAACACGGCCGCGGAACCGAACCCAAAACCAAAACACAAAACCCGAAAAATTTCCGGCGCTCATCTCTAATTTCCACCCTTATTTGCAAACGCCGTATCAAGCCGGGTGGCAGAAATAAGTGAAAGAACAGCAACACAAAACATGGCATTTACAGTAATACAAGAACATGATACAACACTTCTGAAACATAGTGGCATAGCATATAGGATGGCAGTTTAATTAATGATTCACTAAGGTGGGTCTCGCCCAGTCAACTGGTTTGAGAAAGACAACATAAGTCTTTCCTTTGGAATGTGTGACATGGAGATGGATAACACTATCAGTATAGGAACCTGTTCATTTAATAGCTACAGATATTTCTGACCCACCAGGGTGGGCAATATCCATGATGAACTGTAATTTTACTCATTAACTGGTCATGATAAGCATGCTATAAACAACAGTAAAGGCACTGCAGACACTGGGCTGGTAACAATCTTCACAGGGTTTGTCTCCAAATTTCACTTAAATATAAGCTCATCAGGTCATTGCACATTGGTTATTGGCATTCTGCTTTATTTTTGGTTTATTTCTACTCAATATAAAATATAGATCTTACTATAGCTGTATATTTAACTCTGCATGACCTGCGGTACTGTTCCAACCCACACTGTTCTTTATTAAATTATATAGCTTAGTTGTTGAGCAATGACAGTATTTTATGGGAACTGCAACCTTAAATTGAGAGTGACAAGAGAAAAATATATACACCATTTTTTACAGCGCCTGATTTAATTACATTGCTATATAATTATAATTGGCTTAGTTTACTGCAGCTCCTTGGCCATGAGCTTCCTCATATACTTTATATAGCAGTTCATATTGAAGGTATGTCTACATTTTGTGGAAGAAGACAGGGCAGCCATCAGGTGGTGTCACACGCAACACTGACAGGACCCATTACTGTCGCTTTAAAGCATTACATCTCTCTCCCAAGCCGTCAGGATGTGTCCTATGCAGTCCTACTGTCAAAGACTGGTTGTTTTCCTCATGTGAAGACAGGACAGCCATCTTGCCAGTAATCAGCTGACTGCTGCTTTTACGATCTCTGAGCTGATTCCTTGAACATGACTCCTGTGACCTATTAGCAGCCAGGGTGCCCATGTAATCAGTTTTTATTACAATTATTTTTTGATGATGCTACAATGCACATATTCGCACATCCACTGCAACCAATAAGATTTTAACAATAATGTGTTTGTTTATTTTTGGCATGCAAAAGTAGACCATGACTCTGTTTGACTTGGTATCTCAAAACCTGGTTCTGTTGGAAGAAGCCAAATCCAAACTATTTGCAGTTATGGTCAACATTATTAGCACCCTTGAACAAACTGTATAATATCTTTAGAAAAAATGAAAATGTACTGTACCAACTTTGTATCAACAGAATATTTTAATAGGATGTATAAAGTTATGAACCACAAATTATGCTTTTTTTTAACTTACAGTACATTTAGTAATATCAGATTAAATAAAAAAAATATGACCTGGACAATATTAAAGACAAACTTTCTTTATATTTGGTTGCACACCATCTGGCAACAATGACTGCCCCCAAATGATTCTTTTAACCATCTATAAGCTTCTTGCACCTGTGTGCCGGTAGTTTCTCTCACTCTCTTGAATGTTTGCAGGATTACTTTTCCCAATGACAGACTTCGGCTCTCTCCAAAGATTTTCAATTGAGATCGGGACTCATTGGTGGCCAATTTCAAACAGTCCATATTATGCTATTCAAACCATTCTTTTTTGCTTTTGAGTGTGTTTTATTGTGGAGTCTTTAACATGCTGAAGAAGCCCAAAAATTGTTTTCTTACAATGGGTAGCACATCTCACTCCAAAATGTCTTTGCAATCCTCTGATTTCATCATTCATTCAATACAGTGAAGGTCTCTGGTATCAGAGGCAGCAAAGCAGCCCCACAAGATTATAGATCCCCCTCCATCTTTAACTGTAGCTACAGTGTCCTCCTTAAAAAGCTTAATTTTGTCAGCTATAAACAAATCTTTGGTATGCATTGCCAAAGAGTTCTTTTGGTTTTTGTCTGTCCGCAGAACATTTGCCCAGAAGGATGGTGGTTTTTCTAGGTATGTTTTGGTAAAGATCAGTCATTCCTTTTTATGTCTTTTTTTTTCAGAAGTGAGGTCCTCATTGGCCTTACCCATAAGCACTTATTGTTTTAGTGTGCAGCATATGGTACAGGTTTTAGTGTGCAGCATATGGTACAGATTATTTCAGGTCTGCTTTCAGCTCTTTAAATGTTTTATGTTGTGTTTTTTCCAATGTTTGTACTAGCCTTCAAAGACTTTTCTCATAAATTTCCTATTTCCACCATTCCCAGGGAGGCCTTCACAGTTCCATGAGTAGCACATGTCTTAATAACATTGCACACTGTTGAAGCAGGAATACCAAGGTTTTTGGAGTTGACCTTGTACCCATTAGATTTATTACATTTTGTGTTAGCAGCACTTCTGATGCTCTCAGACAGTTTTTTTTTTCTTCACCGTTGTGGCACAGTTCCAGCAACTATTATATATTTATATTATGAAAGCAATCAAATAAATAATTCCTTCAAAAACTAGGTACACCAATACTTACCTTATGATAGAATTTGTTTTAAATCTAATAAAATATGCTGATCCCCAATTATTTATGTTGAAATATCACTTTAACAAATTTCTCCTTCTTGATCTATCCTTTTTATTTCTCCACTTGTAGGTTAATAATTAACTAACAATCAGCTTTATCCAAAAGAAACATGTTTGAGAGGTTAGCCAAACAAGGCACATCAGCCTTTCAGTATATGGAAGCATGTGAAGAGAGATGGTGCAGGAGGGGCATGTTGTATGTATATTTTTTAAATTGGTTCCCATGAATAGGAGTGTGGGGTACATTGCTTTGCCCAGGGCCTACAATGCTATTAAGATGGCCCTGGCAGCAGATAAAGAGGCTCACAGAAGGTATCAACAAGAGATTCCTAAACTCCCCAGTTCTTCAGAAAACAGAGAGGCTAGTGTCAGTAGACCCTGTCTAGAATATTTAATTGTTCTGAAAAAAGATGAGGGTTTTTAAACTTTTGCTGTCTAACAGTCAGTTAGACAGCAATATTCAACTCCAGGGTGTATATTTAAAAAAATAAGTCAAATTTTATACATTTTTAATGATTCCAAATTAAAGAAACGCAATCTAAATTGCTAATCATGTTTCATGGGCTATAACACACATTTAATAACAGATGATTTTTTAATATTCATTTTTACGTGTTAGTACTTGTGTGTTGTAACCCCTAAAACACAACATCGATTTAGATCAATTTCCATTGATTTTAAATAGATGGAAATCTGTAAAAATTAACCTTTACTAAACATAACCTCGGACTGGAAGGTAAAGCCTTTCAGTTGCTCATAGTTCAAACTTTGATACTGTATCTCTGTTGTTCTCTCACTGTCCCAACAACAAGCACTGTGATCCTTTACACCAGGGTTCTCACCTCAGCCATTTGGGGTAACAGCAGAAACACTCTACTATTACCTTATACTACATTCCCCCGTAGAACCAGCAGTCACCCTCTCATCACTCATCCAATCAGAGGCGTATTAACAGAGGAGGAGGCCCTTGTGCAGCCTCCTCTGTCTCAGCCCCCTCCTCTGTAGCAGCACAGTAGAGTCTGAGCACCAATGCACATTTTCCTGGAGATTTCCTAACTGAGCATGCACAAAATAATGCACCATTTTCACAGTGATTTGTGGAGAGGTGCTCTTGCCGACAGGGGGACTCTGGAGAGGTGAGTATTGAAAAAATAGGTTCCAGGTGTGTGGTGTGGGCCCCCTTGGACTCAGGTGCCCATGTGCATCACACACCTTGTGCCCATTATAGATACGCCACTGCATCCAATGCTATATGCAATCAAGTGAAAGCAGAGATGACACTGGCTATGTATATTCTAAACAGGTAAATATTAACTCCTGCTTCTAATTATTGAAAAGTCTCTTATACGTTGTACCTTCCAGCTGTTCAGTTTCAGTTCAGTTTAATTTTCATTTTGAATATTGGACATTCCTATAGTAGCATTTATACAATTATTGTATTTATGGTCTTCTGCTACACATTTATTGCTGATTAGTGATTGTTGTTGACAATTTTAATTTTTTATGTATACTGTATGTCATGTTATATATTGTTGATTTTTAACTTGTTATACTTCGCGTTTTGTATTTCTCTACCTCAGGGTAGATCCACCACTTTTGTCTGATAATACACAGGCCTGTAAAATTGGGGAAATTAAAAATGGTCTACAATTTGACTGATTCCTATGGTTTTGGGCATGCTGATTTCAAATATGACTACCACATTTCTTTGTCACGCACGGCATTTTCACAAAGTGAATGTGAACATATGGGGAAATAGCATAATAATACATATTCTGGTTGAAACATATTTATTTGTAAAGAACAAAAACATAAAAATTATATTTATTTCATTTATACATAAAATAATTAATAGAAATCCATTCTGATGTTGTAAAAACATTAAAAATAATGTTATGCATGTTTACAAGTTCTTATTCTGCCTTTTCCTTTTCCCCTCAAAGCTTCTTTTAGTACTTTTTTCTCTTGCAGACAGCTTACAGCTCTTATCTCTGTGCAGCATTAGACGGTAGTCCACAATCATGTTGACATTCCACCTACCATGGTTATCTGCATTCCCCCTGTTCTTAACTTACAGCATCAAGATTTTCAAAGAAGTAGTCAAATGAGGGTATTCAATTAAGTGCCATTTATTTGACTGGTCGAAAAAAAACGGCACTATGTCGACACAGGGTATTCAAATGTGAATCCATTTGGCCCATGCCGTTTAACTTTTTGTTTTTGCAGAATCAGCATGTGCAAAAATTGCACAAAAATATGGGCGAAAAAAATGGTGCAAAATTGCCATAACACGTGTATTGGCGTCAAATTCGCCAATACACATGGTTTTCGCCAGTGCTGGATTTTTATACTAGTCGAAAAAATGGCACGGGCATTGAATAGGTCAAAAGTAAATTCGACCTAAAAACGGGTGAGAAGAGCAGTTTTTCGACTAGTCGAAAAAACTGCACTAATAGAATACTCCCCTAAATGAGAATTCAGGAAGTGCACCTTTAAACACGTCAAGAAACCAAAGTACTATTATCTACTGCTGTCAACTCCCACCGGTCAATCCATGGAGGTGCGATCTCTGACAATAGCCGTCCACGCCTGTGTGGTACTCCACCATGTTTTTTCTCTCCATGTCCACAGCATGGATCGGGCATGCCCCTGAGTATCTCGCAGGTTGAGGAGCCCCATATGGCTCAATATTACACTGTGCCTCCATCACTTATACATATTAATCAAAGCCCGCTACCACAACTGTGCCAGTGTGTAATGAATACACCTGTGCACTTGCTAGGTGACCTCAAGAGTTGCAACTGAGATAGCAGGACAATATTAAAGGCTCTTATTGGCTATAAGTATTCAAGACTTTTGAAAGGTGTCAAATGATTGACTTTTTTTTTTTTATATTTATTTATTCAGATTTTCCATTTACATCAGAAGGTAAACATTGCAATACAATCAGATATCATACAATAACCGTGACAGTAAAGGTGAATGAAAGATTACACTAAAAAGTAACCATTAATAAAGGTATTATGTAGGTATAACAGCAATCCCTAGAGTACGGAAAAAAGGAAAAACCCTAAGGTATAATAGCAAGGGCAAAAGATGTGATCGTCATGATATCTGACCATCTAGATCAGTCTAAACATAATAATATAGAAAGAAATAAACCCAAAAGAATCAAAATAGACATACAGAAGGGAGAGGATGAGAAAAAGGGAGGGGGGGGGGGGGATCCTAGATCATGTGTTGCAAATTACAACATAAACCAGTGCAAGTGTAATAGTCCACTTTATATCGTCTCAACGCATCTATGAAGGTTTATAATCATTGAAGACTCTAAATATATATTGCTGAGTAGTTATGTCAAGAGTGTCAATGAATGGAGCCCATTTAATAGAGAATGACCTGACTCCTGTAGCTAAGTCCTGACAAGCATATTTCCTTTCATAATATAAGAGTTGTAAGAGTTTACATTTTACGTCCCCCAATCTAGGAGCAGACTTTTTAATCCAGTGGAGTAATATACATTTCTTACATACCGCTAATAGAGTAATTAGCAATGGTAAGACACACTTCTTATTCTGGCCCAGATACCAACTGGAAAAATTAATACCTAAACAAGCAGCTGGTTCTGGACAAAGGTGAAGATGGAACATATCATTGGCAAATCGTATAACTTTACACCAAAACTGCCTAATCTTATAGCAGTCCCACATACAGTGCATAAAATCCGCTTTAACAGCTGTACATTTGCAACAATGACCAAGTTCGTCCTTGACCATATGTCTACGTTGATATGGGGTGATATATGCCCTGTGTATGGTACGAATATGTGCCTCTTGCAGATAAGCAGATTTTAATATTTTCAAAGAGAGGGAATAGGAGGCTGTCAGATCTTGTAGCGTAGTCAATAATGGAATATCCATTTTCCATTTAGACACCAACATCTCCCATTGATTACGACTATTGAAGGATATAAGCAAAGAGTATAAATGCTTCACCTTATAATCAGTGTGTAAAAGAAAATAAAACAGTTTCTCTAAAGAATCAATCTGGGACAGTGTGATTTTTGGCTTATATGATACGAAAGGGGGTGCTTTTTTTTCATCAAGAAGTGGCGAACTTGTAAGAACATAAATAGGTGTGTGTTAGGGATCGAAAAACGGCTAGAAATCATATCAAAAGAAACCAAATGGCCCCCCGGGTCAAAAATATTGCAAGATAGATCCAGCCCTTTAGAACGCCATATTTTAAACCATGGATTCGTTAGTGATGGGGAGAAAGAGGGATTACCCCATAAGGGGATGAAGGTCGTAGTGTATGGATCACTGTTACAGTGTTTATTAACAGCAATCCAAGTCTTGTAAGTATCCGCAAATAAAATGTGAGTACGCATTTCTGCAGGTATAAGGGAGGGTGATGACTGAAGAAGTGCACTAGGTGAATATGGTGCGAAAACTTCCATATCAAGAGAAAGATCCGTATAGTGAGATTTGGTTAATATCCAATCTTGGATATACCTAAAGAAAATGGCATGAGAATACATCTTTAAATCGGGATAACCCATCCCACCTTCCTTCCTGGACATTATAAGTTTAGCCTTAGCAATCCTGGGGCGTTTACCCTGCCAGAGAAATTTAGAAAACAGGGCATCAATTTTTTGTATGTCGGATTTTACTAACGCAATCGGCAACATCTGCATGCAGTAAAACAACTTAGGAAAAAGGATTGAGTGTATAACAGTTAAACGACCCAGAAGGGAGAGCGGAAGATCCCTCCACGCCTCGTTTCGTTGCGAGTTTAGTAATTACGGGTTGGAAGTTTGCCGAGTACAGTCTTTTTAAATCAGAACAAATTTGTATACACAGGTATTTAATCTGGGACGATGCGACTGAAAAGGGGACAGAGGGATCAGTCAGAAAATCAGAGGGGACCGCTCCCAGAGGCAGAATCTCTGATTTGGACAGATTAATTCGGTATCCAGAAACTATACCAAAAGAGCGCAGCAAATGTAGTAAAGCTGGCAGAAAGCGCCCAGGGTTAGATAGAAAGATAAGAGTATCATCTGCAAACAAGCTCACCCTCAATTCCTCAGCCCCCACCCCTATTCCGGTTAATAAAGGGGACGATCGTATCGCCACCGCCAAAGGTTCTATGGCGATGGCGAACAAAAGGGGCGACAAAGGACATCCTTGTCTCGTGCCTCTACGGAGAGTAAAGGCAGGAGAGAAGAGCCCATTACAAACTACCTGGGATTTAGGGTTAGAGTAAAACAAACGGAGAATTTCAATAAATTGAATAGGGAAACCAAATTTTTCTAAGGTATGGAACAAGTGAGGCCATAAAACAAGGTCAAAGGCCTTTTCCGCATCTAACGAAATTAAAATTGAGGGGGAAGAAGATGGGGTAACAACAGTAGCCTGATGTATCGCAGCAAGGACTCTTCGCATGTTCACCACCGAATGCCTCCCAGTAATAAATCCCATTTGGTCTTTGTGGATTATAAGTGGCAGAATAGGTTTCAATCTTTCAGCCAAAATTTTTGTAAAAGTTTATAATCAGAATTTAGCAATGAAATAGGTCTGTAGGATCCTGGAAGAGCAAGATTCCTGACAGCCTTTGGTAAAATTTTAATAAAGGCATCCGAGAAGTGAAGGGGAAGACTCCCTGTGCTAATTATATGATTAAAACAGGCAGCTAAGGGTTGGGCAATGTGCGAATTCAACAGCTTATAAAATTCATTAGCATAACCATCAGGACCCGGGGATTTGGCAAGCTTCAGCTGTTTTATGGCTAATAGGACTTCTGCAGTGGTGATTGGTGCAGTTAGAGTTGGACAAAAAAAGTCAGGGAGCTGAGGAAGTGAGAGCAAGTCCCAGTAAGCAGAGGGATAGTGAGAAGAAGAGGAAAGAGGAGGATCAGTAATAGTAGGAGAAGAAGTTAGTTCAGTATTTTCAACTGGAATAGAATAGAGGGATTCATAAAAGGATTTCACAACCTCTGCAATTTGTATGTCTGAAGTAGTGAGAGATCCATCCGCCTTTAACAGAGGATGAACTACAGACTGACCTCTCGATCCCTAAAATAAATTAGTCAAAAGCCGTCCGGTCTTATTACCAAATTTATAGAACTTGACGTTATCTTGGAAGAGATAATTGTCCCCACTCTTTTGTAATAATTCACTAAAAAGCATTTTGGCTGAAAGGTAGGCAGTTTTATGTTCTGGGGAAGGAGATAGTTTATAAGTTTGAAAAGCACTAGAGAGAGTAGATTGCAGTTCGAGATAAGAGGCATTACGTTGTTTTTTAAGAAAAGAAACATAAGCAATTAATTTACCCCTAATTACAGTCTTGGCAGCCTGCCAGAAGACTGTGGGATTGGAATTTGCATGCGTCATATTCTCCATTAGATATTCCCTCCACCAAGTCTCCAGTTGAGACTTCATATGTTGTGAGTGCATTAAGTGGGAAGGAAACCTCCAATGGGGAGTAGAGCCCTCTGTCCTACCAAAGCTCAACACCATAGGAACCAGGCCATGATCCGCTATCACAGGGGGTTCCATATCTACCGACTCTATTTTAGGAAATAGCTGTTCAGCTACCAAGCTATAATCAATTCTTGACCACGTATTATGGGTCAGAGAAAGGCATAAATATTCTCTCTCTATGGGATGAGTAGCCCTCCAAATGTCAATTAAATTAAGTGACTTAAGAAAAAATGGTATACCAATCTTTGGCAAAGTCAGCTCACGTTTCGGAGGGGGGGGGGGTCCTGTCCAGGAAGGAAGATGAGAGCAAGTTAAAGTCACCGCAGACTATCAATGAGCTAGGATCCAAGATATGCAATCTCGCAATCAGTGAGGTAAAAAAGGTTTTACTGTATATATTTGGCGCATAGATATTGCATATATGAAAGACCACACCCCGGAATTCTAGCTTAAGTATTAAAAACCGGCCCTCCGCATCTGAAACCATATGAGATACCATAATATTTAAAGATTTCTTAGCTAGTATCACCACTCCTCGTGATTTAGTATTATAGGATGCAGAACCTAGTACCCCCCATCCCATCATATTCAATTTTTTAACCTCCTCAGGCTGCAGATGAGTTTCTTGAAGGCAAATTAAATCTATCATATGTTTATTTAAATAAGTCAGCAAACGCCGACGTTTGGCAGGAGTATGGATGCCACGGACATTATGTGACCCAACCTTAAGAGACATCATCACAAGAATAAATAGTCACCACTTTAAGCACAGGAAATTGCAATCCTAATCTAGGAGGGGATGGGGGAGGGACACACGAGAGGGACAAACAAACGATAAAAATAAAAACACAAATACCAATAAGAAGCACAAAAAAACAAAACCACCATGAGCAGCAACAACCTATCCGCCGCATAGACTTCCAGTAGGAATTCAGTCCTCGTACAACCAGTGCCCCAAAGACTGAATTCTGCAGTAGCGACATAGAAAATAGAACCCCTCGGCACGGTCTCCGCCCAGAACATCAATTAACATAGTAATTAACCAGCCATCCCTGATAAATCAGGGTGTAAATTTAAGCACGCATGAAACATATTAACGTAACGTATTACTCAAAACTAATAACTAAGACCCATTATAAGATCTAAACAAATGAGCAATACAGTACAATAATGAAATATATCCCAGGGAACAGTAGTTTTTAGAACAGGAACAGCATTACTGGTCTCAGTCATCCGGGGCTTGAGGCAAATCCATAATGTTTCTCCCATCTGCTTCTTCCTTGAGAAATGCCTCCGCATCAGCAGGTGTGGTAAACTCAGAAAACTCCGATCCAGTATAAATGCGCAGTCGCGCCGGGAATAACATCATGAATCTTTGATTGGTTTTGGCAAGTATAGAACAAATTGGGGAAAAGGCACGTCTTAGTCTCGAAAGTTCGGCAGAAAAGTCTTGGAAAATACGCAAAGAGTGCCCTTCCCATAAAATAGGATTATATTTGCGAGACGCCCTCCAAATCGCCAAGGCATGTAGATAGTTCAAAGTCTTGAAAATAACCACTCTTGGACGTTGAGAGGAGTTCCTGGTCAGATCTCCTAAGCGGTGCACTCTTTCAATCACCATGTCAGCGCAGTCCCTGTCTATCTTCAATAGTGCAGGGAGTGTAGTATGAACAAAGTGCTCTAGAGAAGCCCCTTTAAGTGTTTCAGGCAGACCAATAATTCTTAAATGATTTCTTCTGGTTCTGTTTTCGATGCTATCTAACTTCTCTGACAGCCGTTTGTTGTACAGAACCAGAGCAGAGACAGTTTTCTGCAGCCCCGCCACATTATCAGTGTTATCACTAATGCGTTGCTCAGCGTCAAACATCCTGCCCGCCAAATTTTTAATCTGTGTCGTTATATCCACCACTGATTTCTGCAATAACGGTGCCATTGCCTCTTGAATCGCCAGTACCATGTCCTCATATGAGGAGGAATGATTAGGCACAGCAGACTTAGACTCCCCCGTAGCGCTAACAGAAGCCGCAATCGGCTTTTTACTGACCGGAGTTCCAGGGGCTGTATCAGCGTCCGGCGCCATGTTGTGTTCCCCCCTGCGTTTCTCTTGTCTCGGTGGCTGCGGTGGAGGAAGCGTCTTCGGGGCGGCTGGTGACGCTAGAAACTTCTCCATTGTCTCCTCTGTCCTCCGGGGAGACCGGGAGCGATGTTTCCCTGAGGCTGACAGCGTGCTTGCGGTAAGGGATAGGTGCTTAGAGCAGAGCCGAGGGGAGAAGCTGCTCACTCTCCCATGCCGGAACCGGAAGTCCAAATTATTGACTTTTACATTTTTTATTTTTAATGTGGAAATAATTATAGCCAGCGAGTGGTTTATTTTTTTACAGTATTTGGGAGAGCTAAAAATTTTCTCTAAAGCATAGGTTCTCAAACTCAGTCTTAAGAATCCCAAACAGTTCATGTTTTCCAGGTTTCCTCACAGAATCGCAAGTGAAATAATTAGCTCCACCTGTGGACCTTTTAAAATGTGTCAGTAATGACCACACCTGTACACCTGCTAGGTGACTTACAGTAGAAAACTGCTTGGGTTCATGACGACCAAGTTTAAGAACCAATGCTCTATAGTGATTTTATAAAAGTTTGAAAAAAAACCTTTCCGATTAATACAAAATTTCAACTTACATACATCATTTACCCACTGTTGAGCTTTTTAGATAAATACACCTTGAAAATTACATGTCTTTATTGGCCAAACTAACTTATATTATTGATGCATTATTTTTAATTTTGAGGGGTGCACCAGATGTTCTACACTGTGGGGGTAATTCAGACCTGATCGTAGCAGCAAATTTGTTAGGTGTTGGGCAAAACCATGTGCACTGCTGGTGTAGCAGATATAACATTTGCAGAGAGAGTTAGATTTGGGTTCATTATTTTGTTTCCGTGCAGAGTAAAGACTGCCTGCTTTATTTTTACACTGCAACTTAGCACTCAGTTTGTACACACCCCACCCAAATCTAACTCTCTTGCACATGTTGGGGGTCATTCCGAGTTGTTCGCTCGTTATTTTTTTCTCACAACGGAGCGATTAGTCGCTAATGCGCAATGTCCGCAGTGCGACTGCGCCAAGTAAATTTGCTATGCAGTTAGGTATTTTACTCACGGCATTACGAGGTTTTTTCTTCGTTCTGGTGATCGGAATGTGATTGACAGGAAGTGGGTGTTTCTGGGCGGAAACTAGCCATTTTATGGGTGTGTGCGTAAAAACGCTACCGTTTCTGGGAAAAACGCGGGAGTGGCTGGAGAAACGGAGGAGTGCCTGGGCGAATGCTGGGTGTGTTTGTGACGTCAAACCAGGAACGAAACTGACTGAACTGATCGCAGATGCCGAGTAAGTCTGGAGCTACTCTGAAACTGCTAAGAAGTGTCTATTCTCAATTCTGCTAATCTTTCGTTCGCAATTTTGATAAGCTAAGATTCACTCCCAGTAGGCGACAGCTTAGCGTGTGCAAAGCTGCTAAAAGCAGCTTGCGAGCGAACAACTCGGAATGACCCCCGTTATATCCCCATGTTATAGCAGTTGGACAAAACCATGTGCACTGCAGGGGGGCTGCAGTGCACATGGTTTTGTCCAACTGCTAACAAATTTGCTGCTACTAAAAATTTGAGTTTGGCCGATTTGTGTTTTTTTTTCTAAGTCCCAATCCGGGAATTCACTAAGCACCAATCTCGGCAGTGTCTGGTCTATTCGTAATGGTTTAAATGACAACCTTCCGAAATACGAATGAATAGACCATCGGTCAAATGCAGCTGTTATTTCATACAATACGGGCATTCACTATTCATTCGTATTTGGGTGTTAGTTTCTGAGTGCTCAAGTGCGGGTCTGTTTTTTTCCGATTCGTTAAAAAAAGCAGCAATAAAATAGACCTGCTTTTTCCAGTCGAGTTTGGATAACCATGCACGGATCAGTGAGATCTGTGCATGGTTATCTATGGGAAAGGGTCTGTTTAGTGTAAAAACAGAAAAAAAATTGCGTGGGGTCCCCCCTCCTAAGCATAACCAGCCTCGGGCTCTTTGAGCCGGTCCTGGTTAAAAAAATATGGAGAAAAAAATGACAGGGGTTCCCCCATATTTAATCAACCAGCACCGGGCTCTGCGCCTGGTCCTGGTTCCAAAAATATGGGGGACAAAAAGCGTAGGGGTCCCCCGTATTTTTAAAACCAGCACCGGGCTCCACTAGCCAGGTACATAATTCCACAGCCGGGGGACACTTTTATACTGGTCCCTGCGGCCCTGGCATTACATAGCCAACTAGTCACCCCTGGCCGGGGTACCCTGGAGGAGTGGGGACCCCTTCAATCAAGGGGTCCCCCCCCTCCAGCCACCCAAGGGCCAGGGGTGAAGCCCGAGGCTGTCCCCCCATCCAAGGGCGGCGGATGGGGGGCTGATAGCCAAGTGTGAAATTGTGAATATTGTTTTTAGTAGCAGTACTACAAGTCCCAGCAAGCCTCCCCCGCAAGCTGGTACTTGGAGAACCACAAGTACCAGCATGCGGTGGAAAACCGGGACCGCTGGTACCTGTAGTAGTACTACTACTAAAAAAAATACCCCAATAAAAACAGGACACACACACCGTGACAGTACAACTTTGTTACATACATGCACACCAACATACACACATACTTACCTATGTTCCCACGAGGCTCGGTCCTCTTCTCCATGTAGAATCCTAGGGGTACCTGTGAAAAAAATTATACTCACATAATCCAGTGAAGAATCCGGCCTTTGAATAATCCACGTACTTGGCAAAAATAAAAATGCAAACCCGACCACGCACTGAAAGGGGTCCCATGTTTACACATGGGACCCCTTTCCCCGACTGCCAGGACCCCCCCTGACTCCTGTCAAGAGGGTCCCTTCAGCCAATCAGGGAGCGCCACGTCGTGGCACCCTCCTGATTGGCTGTGTGCTCCTGTAGTGTCTGTCAGGCAGCACACGGCAGTGATACAATGTAGCGCCTATGCGCTCCATTGTAGCCAATGGTGGGAACTTTGCGGTCAGCGGTTGACCGAAAGTAACCTCACCGTTGACCGCAAAGTTCCCACCATTGGCTACAATGTAACTTGGCTTTTGCCAAGTACGTGGATTATTCAAAGGCCGGATTCTTCACTGGATTATGTGAGTATAATTTTTTTCACAGGTACCCCTAGGATTCTACATGGAGAAGAGGACCGAGCCTCGTGGGAACATAGGTAAGTATGTGTGTATGTTGGTGTGCATGTATGTAATAATGTTGTACTGTCACGGTGTGTGTGTCCTGTTTTTATTGGGGTATTTTTTTAGTAGTAGTACTACAGGTACCAGCGGGCCCGGTTTTCCACCGCATGCTGGTACTTGTGGTTCTCCAAGTACCAGCTTGCGGGGGAGGCTTGCTGGGACTTGTAGTACTGCTACTAAAAACAATATTCACAATTTCACACTTGGATATCAGCCCCCCATCCGCCGCCCTTGGATGGGGGAGACAGCCTCAGGCTTCACCCCTGGCCCTTGGGTGGCTGGAGGGGGGGGACCCCTTGATTGAAGGGGTCCCCACTCCTCCAGGGTACCCCGGCCAGGGGTGACTAGTTGGGGTTTTAATGGCACGGCCGCAGGGACCGATATCAAAGTGTCCCCCGGCTGTGGCATTATCTCCCCAGCTAGTGGAGCCCGGTGCTGGTTTCAGAAATACGGGGGACCCCTACGCTTTTTGTCCCCCGTATTTTTGGAACCAGGACCAGGCGCAGAGCCCGGTGCTGGTTCATTAAATATGGGGGAACCCCTGTAATTTTTTTCCCCATATTTTTTCAACCAGGACCGGCTCAAAGAGCCCGAGGCTGGTTATGCTTAGGAGGGGGGACCCCACGCAATTTTTAACAGATTTTTAAAGACTTTAATCAACTTTTTAAGGTACACAATGAAGCCCTGCACGGATCTCACAGATCCGGCCGGGATTCCTTGTGTTTTTTCAGGCAGTGTTTTACTCATCACTCCCGTAAAACACTGCCTGATATTACGAATCACATCGACATCGGAAAAAACGATTGTGCAAAACTCGGCAGCTTAGTGAATGATCGTATCAGGATTCCAAAAGTTGCAGTAAAATGCACCCGATACCATTCGAGTTCAAACACCCTTCAAAACGGCCAAAACACGAATATTAGTAAATATTGCTCCAGGTCTGAATTGCCCTCTATGTCCCAACATTTTTACCTCAAAATATAAATGTTCCCTACCTTTTAACTTGCTCAGGGGGGCACGTACAAAAAAATGTGTATTTACAGGGAGAATGGATTGTGAGTTTGGAGTTGGATTGCAAATGCAATTGCAGTATTAATTTGCACAAGTGAATTTGCACCTAATTGGATCGACCCAAGGATGGCTAAACATAAATGTCCAGCTCACAACAGCTGTGGGCAGGGTTTTGCAGGGTTTGTGGAGATGTAAATGCTCTGAAAAGAATTATTGATAACTGTAGGAAAAGACTTTGAAATATAAAAACTCAGGCGAAAGAGAAAATGTCTGATGAGAAAAGGCAGGGTCTTGCACACATACCTCCCAACATGACCCTCTCCAGGAGCGACACAATGCTCTGCTCCTGGACTTTTCTCTTAATTTGTGATTGCCATCACCTGTGCTGAAACTCCTTTCTTATCCATTAACCTGTTCAAAAAGGTGATGGCAATCATAAATTAAGGAAAAGTCCAGAAGCAGAACATTGTGTCCCTCCTGGAAAGGGTCATGTTGGGAGGTATGGGCACAGGAGTTTTCCGGAACTAGTTATAAAAACTATACTGTCAGGAACACCAGTAATAATAATCATCATTATCATCATCATTTTATCTATATAGCGCTCTTTCTCCAATAGGACTCAAGGTGCTCTCTGACTGTTTGCACTCTGACTGTGGCCAGAGGCTGTAATTTACATCACCTAGACCAGAGGCTCCCAAGCGTGGTCCTCAAGGCACCCCAACAGTTCAGGATTTAGGTATATCCATGGCTCAGCACAGATGGATAAATCAAATTGACTAAAGTGCTAATTAAGTCACCTGTGGCCAAGCATAGATACATTTAAAACCAGGACAGTTGGGGTGCCTTGAGGACCATGTTTGGGAACCTCTGACCTAGACCATATCATAGTACCATCAGGACAGCAACTGCGCAGGACACCAAGTCTTGATGCCTTGATGGCAAAGACAAATATAATACTCACACTGAATATCTATCTCTCTGCCCATTATACCATAAACCTCTCTTCTCTGCCACTGGTAGTAGTAATTACACAAAGGTGCCACTGATCCCCAAGCACTGCATCACAATTTCCGCAGGTCCGCGAAACAAACTGCCACACAGTTAGTTTGGTCTCCCTCTGCTTCTAGCAATCAATGACATTTGTAGCAAACACTCTATTACAATTGTGCTGGCTTGGTGACACAGACTACCACGCAGTTAGCTGGTCCCCTCTGCTACTAGCAACAAACAATAGATATAGTAAATCCTTAGCGATCTAATAGCCTTCTCACAGACTGGGTTCTGAAGCGGGATGCTGTCAGGATCCCAGCGTTCGGAATCCTGGCAGTCGGAATTCTGACACTGTTAGGAATACCGACGCCGGCATCCCGACATGGATCCAAATGCCGACACCGAAGGACTGCCTGGATCCTGGACAATGGACTGCCAAAACTCTTAGGGGTAAGACGCGGGGGGGGGGGGGTGTAGGTTTTGGCTGCAGGGGGAGAGTTAGGCTGCGGGTAGGGGGGTTAGTGTTACGCACCACTGGGTAGGGTTAGGCATGCCTGGGGAGGACTAGGGTTAAAATGGAGGGAGGGAGGGTTAGGTTTAGGCTGTTGAAAGGGGGGCTTAGGGTTAGGCACCACCGGGAAGGGTTGGGATTAAGCTGCGGGACAGGTGGGTTAGGGATCAGGCTTACCTTACTTAATTAGTAAGCGTCTGGATTTTAATGACTTGGGATGCCACTGTCAGTATTTTGACAGCCGGCATCCCAAGTGCCAGGATATCGTACATTTTCCTCTGGAGCATATATGGAATGGACTAATAAAGATTACTTTATTTACAAAAGAAGTATATTGGTTACTTACATAAATGTTATAAAGAAAATAGTTACAGGTTACATAGACAAACATGGGTTGCAGCCAATTCTGTGTGGAGGACACATTGGAAAAAGATGGAACAGTCTTTTCATTAAATGAATCCCCAAAGTCTGAACCCAGACAAAGGGTGCTCATACCTTTTAACAGATGATCATCACACTCCATGGATGATGTGACCCAAGTCTCTGCTGACTGGCTGAGTTACTTACATCTGGTATCATCCCAGAACTGCCCACATAACTGTTAACTCAAATATAAATTATTGTGCATTACTGTCCCTAACTACCTATGTTCACCTTAATCTCCACTATTTGAGATATAATATGAGTGTAAATATGATGCCATTGTTATATCTAATAAGTTAGCAGTAGTGGATCTTGCCACGGGCAAGCAGGACTTTTGCCACGGGCAAGCAGGTGCTGGCGCCATCCGGAGGGCGCCGCACCATGACAAGATCCACTACTGCTGTGCCCTCCGCTGCCCGCTGTGTCCCCCTGTGAAGGGAACTAGACGCTACACGTCTAGTTTCCCTTCGTGGAGAGGACCTTTGCTGTGCGGTGCGCGATGACGTAATCGCGCACCGCTCAGAATTTCAGCGGCGCTACTACTGTACAGGGGGGTGTAACTGACCACACCCCCTGTATGAAGCCACGCCCCTATGTACTGCCGGGGCGCAAAAAGGGCTCTAACCGGCCCTGGAAGTTAGATACCTAGGGCCTGATTCAGCATGGATCGCAAAAGCAAAATCTTTCTCTAATGGGCTAAACCATGTGCAGGTGGGGGAAATGTAACATGTGCAGAGAGAGTCAGATTTGGGTGGGTTATATTGTTTCTGTGCATGGTAAATACTGGCTGCTTTAGTTTTACACTACAATTTAGATTTCAGTTTGAACACATCCCACCTAAATCTAACTCTCTGCACATGTTATATCTGCCCCACCTGCACTGCACATGGTTTTGCCGATTAGAGATTTTGCATTTGTGATCTATGCTGAATCAGGCACTTAATTTCTCCCAATCTATGCATCCTACTGATTTCCAAATCAAACCAGTTGGAATAAGCAGTAGAGAGGGATTAGTTATGTCTATTCAGGCTGATTGTGCACTCAGGGGACAACCATATAAACACAGAGGAGAGAAAGAAGGATTCTATGGTGGGGCACTCTTATTTATGATATGATAAAGTAGTTTCAGAACAGCTTTTAACAATTAAAAGTTTGCTATGGGGCCAGGCCATGTATAGCGCTATAGAGCTAAACATCCATTTATCCCTTTAGATTTATTTTTTTATTTTTTTCTGGATTATTTCAATAATACCCCTTTTACACTGACAATTTTATCACAGGATTTTGCACGTGAATGCGCATCATCCCGGGATTTTTCTCAGTGTAAAAGGGTACACTTACAATTTCCCGGGACGAGCATCCGGGAACATCCCGGGAAGCTGTTCAGTGTGAACGGGTATACCGGGTCAAGGCGACCCGGCACCCGTTCTCTGCATAGGAGGAGGCGGTGCTAGGAGAAGATTATCTCCAAGCATTGCCTCCGCTAGAGTCAGCGGTGATGTCACCGACCCGGCAATATGCCGGGTCAGGCCGCTAATGTAAAAGGGTCATTCCCGGGAATGTGTCACAGGAAATATCCCGGGACACATTCCCGGGAATGACCCGAACCTGCGAGTGTAAAAGGGGTATAATACTCCACTAGAATGTATAACTATGCCATCCAGATGTCTCCAGAGCGCATCTTTGAACAGATACCTCACATACAATTGACTACTGTACCAGCATCACACATCCTCCAAGAAAACACTTGGGAACACCTGCATTTTTCCTGACATTCCCAGAAAACGGGCAGTTACCACCCACAAATGTCCGTTTCCTGTCAATCAACTTGCATACACCTAGCGATCGAAATTTCTGCACTATTCTGTCGCTGTTTGGCGTTACGCCTGCACATTGTGATGCTTGCGCATTCATTCAATAATCGTCCGCTGTGCGATTTTGCACAACAGCGATCAGGTATGAATTGGGCCCTTAGTGAGGCCTTATCGTTAAGTTGTTCAAGCTGATTAATGTCTTCTTAACATTAAGAGGCAATTCCATTATCCATTTTAGAGGAGTGCACAGGAAAGTGAGCAAACAATAATAATTAGTAAGTACATGACCTGAGGTAAGCTAAATATTCCTGACAAGGAGTATACATAGTAACAGTGTCACTTGACATAGCATAAGTGCATTATAGGGTAAATTGACTGTATCAATAAACAACATACAACAATAAGATTGCAGACTAGGTAGACATGGACACGGAGAGGATACTGTAGGTGAACTCAGAAGCGGATTTACCGCTAGGCAACATAAGCAGCAGATTAGGGCCCGAAGGGACCCGCTGACGTGAAGTCTGAAAATCTTTTTTTTTTATTAGACATGATGTGACGCCAATAGCGTTCACACTTTTTTACAAGTCATGCAGCCTGCCGGCGCCTGTCATGAAAAGCACAGCGGACTGAGGTGGAGGTGTGCGGGACGCGGCTGCTTCCTCTTCAAGCATGGATCACAGGAGAGGGAAGCGCAATGTGACAGCTGACGTGGATAGCTTGATTAGACGTCTGCTGGAAGATGAGTGTTCTGGGCTGGTAGGGGAGCTAGCAGAGAGTCACCGGACAGAGCAGCGCATTATGTGCCTCATAACTACCCCACTAAGAGGACTAGTAGTGAGAGACGGGCACTGCTGGAATTGAGGCCGAGGGCTTTGGAGTATCACAGATCCCGATGGCTAATAAGGTACAGCACTATGGGGGAGGGAGGGAGGGACATGCACTGAGTGCAGGGGGGTGAAGGCAATGGATTGGGGGTGACAGGGGCTATAATCAGTGCAGGGGGTGTGAGGGCCACGGTTTGGGGTGACAGGGACTATAGTCAGTGCATGAGGTGTGTGAGGGCCACAGATTGGGTGATGGGGGCCACACTTTGTGTGAAGGCCACATACTGGGGGTGATCGGGTACACTGGGTGAAGAGGATGTGTGAGGGTCACAGTGAGTGAATTGGGGAGGATGATGGGTACAAGCTCAAGCTGATGGGGCTCACACTGGGTCAAGGGGTCTGTGTGTGAAGGTCACCATCTGGTGTCTGATGGGTCATGGGAAGCGCTGGGGAACACATTGTGGATCAATGGGGACACTGAGTGCAGGAGGGGGGGGGTTGTTAAGGCCCTAAACCGGGTGCTGTGGCAGTCACACTGAGTGCAGGGTCTGTGTGTGAGGGCCCGTAATGGAAGAGTGGACACCATGTCATTATCTGCTCTAGTACTTTTCTTACTACAGGTATGTTACTTTTAACATGGAAACTAGTTTGCAGATATTAGTTCTCTGTAAATAACAATTCGGATGCTGGGAGTGAAGGGATCTCTGATAGTCACTGTGCTGTGTTTAGTTTTGTGGTGTTGTGAGGTCTTCATGTTGACAGTTAGGTATGCTCTGTGTGACCTGTGTCAGCCAGTACTTGTAGCCGTGGTTGTGCTGGCTTACGGCAGCATTTTGTACATCTCACCCTAGTACCCTAACTTAAACCTCACCCTAAATATTCATCCTATTACCCTATCCCTAACACGCTAAAATACCTAACCTCTCCCTACCCATAACCCCTACATCTAACACCTTAACCCAAACTGATAAACCAATCCTAATGTCCTATCCTTAATACCCTAACCCAATCCCCTAAACTAACCCTAATACCCTAACACAATCCCCTAAAATAATCCTAATACCCTAACCCAGAAGGGCAGACTGGATGGGCCATATGGTTCTAATCTACCATCGGATTCTCTGTTTCTATATTTATGCATCCTCCACTACAGCCAGCACTGGTGACACCTGTTATCCAGCGGGAACTTCCCTACCACAACAGCAGCCTGTACCTTGTTTTCCTCTAAGAAGCAAAATATTTGTGGTTGTTGTGTGACTATGATGTGCCCCCAAGGGCATAGCTACCATAGGTGCAGGCAGTGCAGCTGCTATGGGGCACAGATCTCAGAGGGGCACACTTTCCCTGTCAAAGTTACATGTGTTATATACAATTTTCACCATTGGGTGGTATGTAGGGGTTCTTTTAAACTTTTTCCTTGGGGCCTGCAATATATCTAGGTATGCCCCGGACTTGCTCATTGTAGTGTGGTATAAATTGAACTGGAGGGCATTTTAATTTTTTATAATATGAACCGGGGCACTGTTATGAGGCACAATATGAATGGGGAGCACTATAAATCATAATGTGAATTGGGGGTACTGTGTGGCATAATGTGTACTGGCAGCTCTGAAATGTGACATAGAGTGAACTTAAGCACTACTGCGATTCATAGAAAGGAAACTAGGGCACTACTATGGGGCATAACATTAAATAAGGCTATACTATTTTTCTGAAAATTAACCAGGGCACTATTATATGGCATAAAATTAACAACTGCTGCAGAGGTGTCTTTCTAGAAGCATTGGGATGGGGGCCCCTTCAAAATGTTGCTATGGGGCCCACAAAGTTCTGCCTATGCCCCTGTGTGCCACTCCCCTCCTGGTACCGCTGCTACTGCTCAGAACAGTTGCCGTTGTCTGGGTTTTAGTTTTTCACACTGTCCTGAAAATTAGAGATGGTTCCTGATCAATTCCCACATACTATAGCTTATTATTATATTCCTATTACCTTATTTTGATATTCCTATAACTTATTATTATTATTATTATTATTATTATTATTATTATTATTTAACCAAAGCACTGATCATCCATATGTTGTGTTCTCTCTCTGCTTCTCTCTCACTTCTCTCTATCTCTATTTCCGGCACCCTATCTCCTCTGTGTGCCTCGAGAATGCCATTGAGACTCTCTGCTGCCTCTCTCTCTTCTATCACTCTCTCTTTGCCGCCCCCCCCCCCTTTCTCTCTCTTCTTAAATATCTACTGCCAGCTCCCATCTCTCTTCTTGCACCTGTCCACGGTATCTCTCTCCCCTTTGTTGCTGTCCCCCTTTGGCTTCCTTCTCTCTCTGAAACTGCATCTCAAACCTCTCACAGCAGGGGGATGTCCACTGCAAGCTCCCCCTAAAGAAAAGTATAGATCCACCCCTACTGGTGCTACTGTAGGGGATGATTCTTCTCATCTCCAGCCTCCGCCATCAGCAGCGTGATTCTGCTGCTGGGAGTCCTGCTGATGAAGGATGGAGACAAGCAGAATCTGTCCCCACGCTGCCTGAGAGTAGGCTCTGGAATCTGCCCCCACTGCAGGAGTGCAGGTAGGACCTGCGCTACTGCTGACGCTTCATGGACATGCGAGGGAACAAGGTACACAGCAGCCACAGCCAGGGACAATGATGACAGGATATAATACTATGGATTATTTGAGGTAGGGGGACCCCAGATCTGTGTCTTGCTTAGGGCCCCATGAGGTCTAAATTCGCTTCTGGGTGAACTCACTATTTTCATTTTGTAGTGCAGGTTGTGATAAGTCAAAGGGAGGAGAGGCAGACGATCCTGTATACAAGGTCAGAGTGCCTGCATTGGCTTGAAAACAAAGGAAAATTAACACAGGTGGCATGGATAGTGCTAAGGCGAAGGAACAAATGAAAAAAATACCCTACTCATTGAGACTGATTGAATGTAATGTTTTAAGGAGAAGGTGGTGATAAATAGTGTCAAAGATGGAAAAAAGATCTAAGGATGAGAACTGACTTTGATGGTAAGAGGATCATTGATGAGGACAGATTCTGTGGAATGGAGATTACAGAAACTAAAATGAAGAGGGTCAAGAAGAAAGTGGTACGAGAAGAATGTGATGAATTAGAGATAGACAATCCTCTCTAGGAAATTGATAGTACAGAAGAGGAGAACGATAGACTGGGATCAAGAGGGAGTGGTTGCTTTGTGATGTGTAATAAAAGGATATGCTTGAAGGGAAAGGAGGCAAGGCCAGAGGAGAGGAACAGATTGAAGAAATGGACAATTAGGTGCAGGAGGTAACTAGAGAGTTAATGGTAGGAGGACACAGACGTCATTCCCAGTATTGTGAAGGGATGGGAAAGGGTCAGGAGAAAATTGGAGGAAGGAGATGTCCTTGCAGATAGTGTCAAGCGTGGATGTGAAATTGGTGGCAAAGTAAAGTGCAGAGAGGCGGGGGTGAAATTGGGGGGAAAAAGGGAGTTGAAGGTGGAGAAGATTGGATTATTGGGGGAGATGAGAGACTTAAAGTAAGACTGCAAAGAGTGGGTTACAGCAGAAATGTTGGAGGAAGAATATGAATTTAAATTGAGTAAATCAGTGTAATAGCACAATTTCCTCCAATACTGTTAAGCTCTGTGCTGACCAATAGAAATACTGTGAGTAACTGCAAGGGCTACAGAGTCAAGAGCAGAGGTGAGGATGGTGTTGCAGAAGGAAACACCTTTGTCAGGGCAGTAGAGGTTGAAGGAGAGAGTCCACTGAGGAAGAGAAAAGGGAATGGTTAATGGCACCAAGGTTGCGCTTAGTAAGAGGCAGGTGGTGGTGGTGGTGAGTGTAGGTTAAATGTGGTGGTGGTGGTGGATGTGGTGGTGAGTGTAGGTTAAATGTGGTGGTGGTGGTGGTGGTGGTGGTGGTGGTGGTGGTGGTAATAGATTGAAGGAGAGAAGATGAGAGTAATACTGATAATATTCAACTGTACTGTATGTTAAATGGGATGCAGTTAAAATCCCAGCTGTCAGGATCCCGGTGATCAGGACACCAACGCTGGAATCCTGACAGCTAGCGAAATGCTGACAGACAGAATTCCGAACAATACAGGCTATTCCCACTAGGTTGGTGGGTCCATTCCATCAACCAAGTGGGAATATAACCTGTGCTGAGCCATCAGGCTCAAAGCGCGGTGATTGTGAGCCCATGAGGGGCCTCGCTGCCGGGGTGCTGCTGTTGGTATAGTGACAGCTGGCATCCCATCTGCCAGTCAAACATATGTATTGTTGTTAAATAAATGGTGGTAGTTGCAACCCAGTAGCCAAAGAGAACATGTATACCTATAAAGGACAGAGAAATCAGGTTTATATAGGTGCACTATATATGGGAAATTGATCAATTAGAATTATAAGGCAACATTTATCGGTATTTAGAATAAAACTTCTTCAGAGCAGTACCAGAACACAAACATTGGTGAAACTCTATAAAGACTGCACAATTACACAGGCCTGCAATGGAAAAATTGTCTAAAAATAAATAGTTGATTTTTATAGATTTTTGGGATCTAGTTTCAGAAAACATAATAAAAAAGTTCCATCACATACAGATGTGGCCTCATACATCTTTGCTGCAGTCACACCAAACAGCCCCTCTGGGCATGCTAGATGCCGTGAGACTCTGCTAGCATTGGGCGTCTTTATTTGCCAAAACTGCATATTAGTCACAACTAGAGATGTGCGGCGGGCACATTTCGTGTATTGTGTTTTGGTTTTGGTTCTAATTCCCCGCTCGTGTTTTGGTTTTGGGTTGGTTTTGCCAAAACCACCCTTTTGTATTTTGGGTTTGGTTTTGGATCTGGATGATTTTTAAAAAGAAAACATAAAAACAGCTAAAATCACAGAATTTGGGGGTAATTTTGATCCTATGGTATTATTAACCTCAATAACATTCATTTTCACTCATTTCCTGTCTATTCTGAACACCTCACAATATTGTTTTTAGGCCAAAAGGTTGCACCGAGGTGGCTGTATGACTTAGCTAAGTGACACAAGTGTGCGGCACAAACACCTGGCACATCTAGGAGTGGCACTGCAGTTGCAGACAGGATGTCATTTAAAAAACTAGGCCCCAAACAGCACATCATGCAAAGAAGTAAAAGAGGTGCAATGAGGTAGCTGTATGACTAAGCTAAGCGACACAAGTGTGCGGCACAAACACCTGGCCCATCTAGGAGTGGCAATGCAGTGGCAGATAGGATGGCACTTAAAAAAACTAGGCCCTAAACAGCACATGATGCAAAGAAGAAAAAGAGATGCAAGATGGAATTATCCTTGGGCCCTCCCACCCACCTTATGTTGTATAAACAGGACATGCACACTTTAACAAACCAATCATTTCAGTGACAGGGTCTGCACACGACTGTGGCTAAAATGACTGGTTTGTTTGGGCCACCACCAAAAAAAGAAGCAATCAATCTCTCCTTGCACAAACTGGCTCTACAGAGGCAAGATGTCGACCTCATCCTCATGCTCATCCTCCGATTCCTCACCCCTTTTAGTGTGTACATCCTCCTCTTCCTCACAGAATATTAATTTGTCCCCACTGGAATCCACCATCACAGGTCCCTGTGTACTTTCTGGAGGCAATTGCTGGTCACAGTCTTCCCGGAGGAATTTATAGTTAATTTTGATGAACATCATCTACTCCACATTTTGTGGAAGTAACCTCCTACGCCGATCACTGACAAGGTTACTGGCTGCACTAAACATTCTTTCAGAGTACACACTGGAGGGGGGGCAACTTAGGTAAAATAAAGCCAGTTTGTGCAAGGGCATTCAAATTGCCTCTTTTTCTTGCCAGTATACGTACGGACAGTCTGACATGCCTACTTGGATGCTGTCACTCATATAATCCTCCACCATTCTTTCAATGGTGACAGAATCATTTGCAGTGACAGTAGACATGGCAGTAATCGTTGGCAAGTCCTTCAGTCCGGACCAGATGTCAGCACTCGCTTCTGACTGCCCTGCATCACTGCCAGCGGGTGGGCTAGGTAATGTTATCCTTTTCCTCGAAGCCCCAGTTGCAGGAGAAAGTGAAGCAGAAACTATTGACGGGTCACGTTCCGCTTGAGTTGACAATTTTCTCACCAGCACGTCTTTGAACCTTGTGTCTGCCAGAAAGAGAGATACAACATAGGCTTTAAACCTAGGATCGAACACGATGGCCAAAAAGTTGCACAAGACGGAAATCATTCTTCACTGCGCTTGAGTCAGGTGCATTCCCCCTCCTTTGCCTATATCGTAGGTGGATGTATAGGCTTGAATGGCCTTTTGCTGCTCCTCCATCCTCTGAAGCATATAGAGGGCCTAATTCAGCAAGGATCGCAAATCAGCAAAATTAGCAAAAAAAAAACGTGGAAACGCAAATTCTGCAAATTAAATAACAAAAACTGAGAAAAAAAAACAATTTCTGAGACTTAGCAAAAACTGTGTATGCACTACAAAAAGTAGGCATGTAGGGGGCATACTAAAGGGCTGGACTCATAAAAACTACGATCAGGGGCGTGTTGCGGGCATATGCTGATGGTCGGTGGGTGGTGCATTCCCAATTTTTACAACAGACCGCACATTTCTGATGTGCAGTTTCTGAGTGACTACAGGTCTACCTTAAAAATTGCACAAGCTGACCTCAGTTGTAGACTGCATGTATACTGCAATCATTGCTTCATTACACACAGCTGAAGAAGCTCACACCTCAGACCACAAATCACTTCATTCAGCTGTATTGGAATTTAGAAACATGTAAGGTATTATTTAACTCTGTAACACATGTTGATTGTGAAAATATATGTTACTAAACGGCCCTACACATTGGTTGATCCGCCGCCGAGCTGCCCGATGGCGGATATGGCCGACGGGTGACCCGGCGGCAGAGGGGCAGTGAAGTTTCTTTACTCCCCCCGTCATCCGGCTGCAATGAAGTGCAGGCAAATATGGACGAGATCGTCCATATTGGCCTGCATGTACAGCCGACGGGGGACCAGCGATGAACGAGCGCGGGGCCGGGCATCGTTCATCGCTGGAGCCTCCACACTCAAAGGTATGAACGGTATCTCGTTCATTTATGAACGAGATCGTTCATATCTTTGACTGATGTCGGCCAGTGTGTAGGGCCTATAACCGATTTGTGTTTACACTTACTAACAATCGAGGTTTGACAACCACACTATTTGATAGAAGCAAATGTAAAATAACCTTTAAAAGCATTTTGCTTAGTAGTATCTGCTGAATAACATTTAGCTTCCTAACATTTTTTTTTAAACAACCAACATTTTTTTGTTAAACAAAACATACCCACATACATTTTTTTTTATTTTTTTTATTTTATTTGTGCACTACGCACATAAACATATGTTGAAGAAAAGCAACACCATCTTTTTATTTTCAAGTTTTGCAAATTCTGCTCCATTTGTATACTTATTGAAACAAATATTTACACATAATTCCTTAAAGTAAGGTATGTAAATAAAAGCAAAGAAACAATAATATGTATGTTTGACCACTTCACAATCAAAAAAACACTATATATATTATTTTTTTATAAAAATGTTACAGTTGTTTCCGAATTAAAATATTTTGACTCCAAAAAAAGTGTGTTTGTTAAAACATATACCAATAATTGCTGTTGTGTAGGGTTTAGAGGCTAGAATTCACACCCTCTCTCATCAGTCAATGTTTGAAGAGAAATACTATGGTGTATTTAAGATAATAATTGCTAAATTACCACAAGATCATTTGACCAATTAAGTGATGATTGAATTGATTTACAATTGTAGAGTAGTTTCTTTAATTTGGGTGCAGGAAAGTAGGTTGTGCAATTTTTAAGGGAAAGACACTGTTGTTAGCAAAAAATGCAACATCAGAAACATGTACACAAAAATTGCGTACAATTGTAATATGTACGCAAAAATTGTGATTATTAGGATGGTTTTCGCAATATTTGCACATTTCACAAGGCCACCTTCTTTTTGTTAAATTAACTTAGTGTTGCAGTTTTTCCATTTGGCGTGCTTTCGCAATTTTGCTTTTGCTCGTAATTTTTGCTAATTTGTAATTTTTGCAATCCTTACTGAATTTGCCCCAGAGTGTTGAATTCCACCTCGTTGCCACCTCTTGCTTCAGGTGATGGCAGGGCTCCAGTCTTCGGCACGCAGTGGCTGAATGCCAAAAGTGGCCCGCAATTTTTCGGGCCACCAACAACATCTCCTGCACGCCCCTGTCATGTTTCAAAAAATTCTGCACCACCAAATTAATTGTATGTGCAAAACATGGGACGTGCTGGAATTCGCCCAGATATAATGCACTCACAATATTGGTGGCATTGTCCGATATCACAAATCCCCAGGAGAGTCTAATTGGGGTATGCCATTGTGCAATGATATCCCTCAGTTTCCGTAAGAGGTTGTCAGCAGTGTGCCTCTTACGGAAAGCAGTGATACATAGCGTAGCCTGCCTAGGAATGAGTTGGTGTTTGCGAGATGCTGCTACTGGTGCCACTGCTGTTGTTGCTGCGGGAGGCCATACATCTACCCAGTGGGCTGTCACAGTCATATAGTCCTTAGTCTGCCCTGTTCCACTTGTCCACATGTCCGTGGTTAAGGGACAGTGGGTACAACTACATTTTGTAGCACACTGAGGACAATTTTTCTGATGTCTCTGTACATTCTCGGTATCGCCTGCCTAGTGAAGTGGAACCTAGATGGGATTTGATGCCGTGGACACAGTACCGCAAACAATTCTCTAAGTCCCACTGAACTAATGGCGGATACCGGACGCATGTCTAACACCAACATAGCTGTCAAGGCCTCAGTTATCCGCTTTGCAAAAGGATGACTGCTGTCATATTTAATCTTCCTCACAAAGGACTGTTGGACAGTCAATTGCTTAGTTGAAGTAGTACAAGTGGTCTTCCGATTTCCCCTCTGGGATGAAGATCGACTCCCAGCAACAACAACAGCAGCGGCAGCAACAGCAGGCGTACCACTCAAGGAACCTCCGGAGGAATCACAGTTATGAGAGGATGCCTCAGTCTTGCCATTGACCTGGCCTGCAGGACTGCTGATGTTCCTGACTGAGGAGGAAGTTGACGTTGAGAAAGTTCATGGTGTGGCTTGCAGGAGCTTGGGTACAAGAGGATGAAGGGATTTAGGTGTCAGTGGACTGCTTACGCTCTTACCAAAGTTTCACATTTTGACATTGACTTCTGATGAATGCGCTGTGGGTGACGTGGAAGGGAGGATGTTCCTAAGTGGTTAACTTATTACACACTTGGACTCTCCTTGGGGATTTGTGATACCATCTTAGAATGCACAGTTCTTTGCTGTGCTTTTTCCATCTTAACTCTTATCCTTTTTCTAACGGGAGGATGAGGGCTTCCATTGTCATGTGAAGCTGAACCACTAGTCATGAACATAGGTTAGGGCCTTAGCCGTTCCTTGCCACTACATGTCGTAAATGGCATATTGGCAAGTTTGTGTTTCTCCATTTAAATTTCTTTTTTTGGGTCTTTTTACTGAACTTTGGCTTTTTGGATTTTACATGCCCTCTACTATCACATTGGGCATCGGCCTTGGCAGACAATGTTGATGGGATTTCATTGTCTATGTCATGACTAGTGGCAGCAGCTTCAGCACTAGGAGGAAGTGGTTCTTGATCTTTCCCTATTTTTGTTCTCCATAATTTTTCTGGAGTTATATAACAATATGCGGTACAGGAGAGCGTACCTCTACAACACACATGAAAAAACCCTGTGAAAATTATTTGGATTAAATATTAATAACCCCTTTAATTGGAGTAAATAATATACAGCACAGGACAGCACCACTGAACTTATATGGCAGCACCACTGGACTGGACTTATACAGAATTATATGGATTTATATGGACTTATACAGCAGGATCACTGGATTTATATGGCAGGATCACTGCAGTTATATGGCAGGATCACTGGAATTATATGGCAGGATTACTGGATTTATACACCAGTACCAATGGAATTATACGGCAGGATCACTGGAATTATATGGCAGGATCACTGCAATTATACGGCAGGATCACTGCCATTATACCGCAGGATCACTGGATTTATACGGCAGTACCGCTGGACATATACGGCAGTACCGCTCAACATAAACGGCAGTATCAATGGACATATACGGCAGGATCACTGGACATATACAGCAGTATCACTGGACTGGACTTATACACCGTACCACTGTACAGAATTATATGGATTTATATGGACTTATACAGCAGGATCACTGGATTTATACGGCAGGATCACTGCAGTTATATGGCAGGATCACTGGAATTATATGGCAGGATCACTGGACTTATACACCAGTGCCACTGTAATTATACAGCAGGATCACTGGAATTATACGGCAGGATCACTGGACTTCTATGGCAGGATCACTGCAATTATACGGCAAGATCACTGGAATTATATGGCAGGATCACTGGATTTATACGGCAGTACCGCTGGACATATACAGCAGTACCGCTGGACATGTACAGCAGTATCAATGGACATATATGGCAGTATCACTGGACTGGAATTATACACCAGTACCACTGTAATTATATGGCAGGATCACTGGAATTATACGGCAGGATCACTGGACTTATATGGCAGGATCACTGGACTTATACAGCAGGATCACTGGAATTATACGCCAGTATCACTGGACTTATACAGCAGGATCACTGGAATTATACGCCAGTATCACTGGAATTATATGGTAGGATCACTGGACTCATATGGCAGGATCACTGTATTTATACGGCAGTACCGCTGGACATATACGGCAGTATCAATGGACATATACGGCAGGATCACTGAATTTATACGCCAGTACCACTGGAATTATACGGCCGGATCATTGGATTTATACGGCAGTACCGCTGAACATATACAGCAGTACCGCTGGACAAATACGGCAGGATCACTGGACTGGACTTATACGCCAGTACCACTGTAATTATACGGCTGGTTCACTGGACTTATACGCCAGTACCACTGGAATTATACGGCAGGATCACTGGAATTATACAGCAGGATCACTGGATTTTTACGGCAGTACAACTGGACATATACGGCAGTATCAATGGACATATACTGCAGGATCACTGGACATATATACGGCAGTATCACTGGACTGGACTTATACGCCAGTATCACTGTAATTATATGGCAGGATCACTGGAATTATACGGCAGGATCACTGGACTTATACGGCAAGATCACTGCAATTATATGGCAGGATCACTGGATTTATACGGCAGTACCGCTTGACATATACGGCAGTATCAATGGACATATACGGCAGGATCACTGGACTTATACGCCAGTACCACTGGAAATACACGGCAGAATCACTGGATTTATATGGCAGAACTGCTGGACATATATACGGCAGTACCGCTGGACATATACGGCAGTATCACTGGACATATACGGCAGTATCACTGGACTGGACTTATATGCCAGTGTGAATGCCAAATTGTTTCCTCACAAATATTTAAAATGCCCACTCTAATATATACTGCAGACGCCAGGCGCATCCTTTTACCATATACGATAAAAGTGCGCTGTACATCGCAAAACACTGCATCCCATAAGAGAAAACAATACACCCACACATTATCTGAGTTCCAAAGCTCATTAATGTATATATATTTGTTATTAAAAGGATATGTATTCAATATTTTACAATGTACCGTATACACATAATTACATGGTTACAACTCACACAGTAAGCAGTTAAAACATACAGTTACAGTTACAGGTCAGCATACAATACCATTCCCTCAATGCATCTTATATCTCTCTCTCTCTTTCTCTCTCTGTAAAATCATGCAGGTACTGGTCTGCCAGCAACTCCATCATCCTCTGGTATAAAACAGGAACTGACTTCCTGTGTGATCAGCAATGTGTTATCTAGTTTGGGGGAGGGAACTTACTCATTCATGATGAGTCACTAGTCTCTTTGTATATGCTAATCAGGTTCAGCCTTGAAGACATCCAAAGGGCTGGCCTGAGCTTCCTGTCCACTACCTGTTTGGAATATCTATTGTTCTAATAAAAGTGATTTTAGCTTTTATACATTTAATCATAATTATTTGTTGCAATGTCCCACATCTTAATAACAAGTATCAAATGAATCTACACATTAATCTGCTTGCTTTATTACCAAATATGACAGGTGTATCTGGTTTCGTTCAAATAATACACATACATGACATTACTTCATTATATAATTTTAAATCATCATGATGTCTGGCGCTTGATATTATTATAATTATGTACTGCATGAAATAAGTGTCGAATCCATCTCTGTGGCATGTCCGTGTAAATGCGAGTGTTACCATATTTTGCTGTGCTCGCTGCGCGTATTTGCAAGTATAGCGACTCATAATGTGTGTAGTTTGTATGTTCTTTTTATGTAATATTTTTGACTTCGACACCAGTACCACTGGAATTATATGGCAGGATCACTGAACTTATACGCCAGTACCACTGGAATTATACAGCAGGATCACTGGAATTAATCGGCAGGACCACTGGAATTATTCGACAGGATCACTGCAATTATATGGCAGGATCACTGGATTTATACGGCAGTACCGCTGGACATATACTGCAGTACTGCTGGACATATACGGCAGTATCAATGGAATTATACAGCAGGATCACTGGACTTATACGGCAAGATCACTGTAATTATACGGCAGGATCACTGTAATTATATTGCAGGATCACTGGACTTATACGGCCGTACCACTGGACGTATACGGCAGTACAGGGACACTACCACTGGACTGATGCAGGACAACACAGCACCATTGCAATGAACTGGACTTATACAGCAGCATTGGACATATGGCAGCAGAGGACACCACCACTGTGACTGGACTGATGCAGCACAATACACCACCACTGAACTGATGCAGCACAACACAGCAACACTGTAAGGGACTTATACAGCAGCACTGGACATATGGCAGCAGAGGACACAACCACTATGACTGGACAGATGCAGCACAGGACACAGACTCTGAGGACACTGAGAGGACGGAGACATGTCCTCTCTCTACACTCTCCAATGCCGGAAGTGAAAATGGCGGGGATGCGTAGCTCCTTATATGGAATCCAAACCCCGCGAGAATATGACAGCGGGAGGATGACGTTTTGCTTCGTTCTGGTTGGTTTCCGAGTCTGGGGGAAGTCCCGAGCCGGACTTAGACCCGGGCTCGGGACGTGATGTTCAGGGGGGTTCTCAGGTAACCGAACACGCTCATCCCTAATTATAAAACATTGATTTAAATTAACCCAGTTTTCAACATTGATGTGACTGAATGTTCTTTAATCGATGAAAACCCGAGCCTGACTCGGATTCGGGCTCGGATGGTGAAGTCCGATAGGGTTCAGTTCTCTGAGAACTGAACCCGCTCATCTCTAACATGAACGCGCATCAACCCAGGAATTTGCTCAGTTTGAAAGGTTACTGAAAGAATATCTCGGGTCGAGCGTCCTGGCATTTCAACCCAGGTCTCTACCTGGGTTGAATCCGGAATCGACCCGTGATGCGGTGCAATGTGAATGGGCCCTACCCAGTATTCAGTACACGGGACTGTAAAAAGGCCTCTGATTGGAGCTTTCTTGGGATCAGAAAGATGATGTCATCATCCAGAGCCCAGGAAAGCGGATGAGAAGCCCTGGAAGCGGAGGAGACAGACAATATGGTGACTTGGACAGATCAGGAGATAAGAGATAATATTTTTGACTTCAACAGTCCACCCTTTGGCTGCAAACAATAACTGACGTCAATTATTAACATAAGAAAAAAAAATATTTCATACAATAATCGGTGACCTAGACACAAGTATGTATGCATTTCGCAAATCAGACACTTGACTATATTTGGGGAAAACAGGGAGGAGGACGAGACATCCTCTATATGCACTCGGTGGTCACGGGACCACTGGTTGGGTGTGGGACAACATTCAACATAAAGAGTATGCTAGGACAGTGCTTTGGCCTATAATGTCTGATTTGCGATGAACATTTCACACATACATGTACCTAAGTCTTTGTACACTGATGTTTGGATTCGATTGAGGTTCTGCTGGGTAGATGAAGAAGACACAAACAAATCGTGACCGTGACATATAAAATTTTCATGATCTACATATTCCTATCATTTTCTGAACATTGTTTCCATTTCTGGAACGTATGCTAGGTCTGTTTAATAATTGAACAAGGGTTATAAGTAGTGTCCTTCCTAAATAACATAAACCTTCGGAGTTCGGGGAGAGTCACTCATAAACCTTTCTTCCACATATATTAATGAGCTCTTTATCTGCAATGTGTGAATAGCCATTGTCTGATTGTTCCTGATTACCTCTGAATAGGGAAGCCAATCCTGGGCCATTTTTTCAATCCCGGGTATCGGGATTGAAAAATGGCCAATCCCGGGATTCCCGGGATACCCGGGATTGGCTTTTACCTAGGTGGCCGCCCCCTCGCCCCACCCCGCCCCGCCCCACACATATAACTCACCATATACCGGGGGCGGGCGGGTGGGAAATATCGTGTGAATGCTGCTGGTGTCACCCAGCAGCAGCTAACAGCGCAGCGTGACCTCTCACGCTGCGCTTGGGACCCGGAAGCAGGAAGCCGGGCAACATTTGAGCGTCCTGTGGACGCTCAACGCTGATCCCTCAATCCCCGGGATTGGAGCTTCCAATCCCGGGATTGAATCCATTTTTGGGCCTAAATCCCGGGATCCCACCGATCCCGATCCCGGGATTGGCCACCATGCCTCTGAACTCCATAACTACTAGACCTTTGATTTTTCTCTGATTTGAACAAACTGATCGGCGAATCCTGGGATCCTATAAGGAAATCATTCCTTCCTCCAGAACCAGTTCCAATCCCACACTCGACTCCTCATAAAAAAACCTCGTAAAAATAGAATATCCTGAAAAAAAATGTTTGTCAGCGGGAAAGAGAGAAAAGAGAAATAGAACAAAACAACTCTTGTTCATAACAAATCAATTACAATGACTGGTCTTTCTGCAATCCTTTAGTACGCTCAGGTAGTGTTCAACAGTGCCGCCTCTCAGTCTTCACAGAACAGAGTCTCTGGTGATACTTTTGCGATCTCACTCCATTTACGAGTTTCTTCCGGACTACCGACTTTCCTGCAATGGGAATCGTGGACCCAAGTCTCTCTCTCGGCTACTTTCACTGGGATAGTGCTGTCAACAAAACTTGGTATGGTCCTTCCCACCTGTCTATTAGGCAACCTGAGCGTATGAACAATCACAATGTCTCTTGGTTCACATTTAAGACAGTTAGTATTTGGCATACCAGCAATCTACAGTTTCAAGCTCTTTTGTCAAGTTCTCAAATGCTGGCTCATCTCAATAAGGTACTGTACTGTCACCTCATTGGTGTATTTCTGATCATTGTGCGGATCAATCATGACATGAGGTTGTATTCCAAAAACAACCCAAAAAAGACACAAATAACAAAACCAAAACAAAAACAAATTTCGAAGAGGGTGATTAGTTGAGTGAAGATCTGGGAGTGGTTCCGAAGCTACATAATACTAGTGGCAGTATATATGATCACAATAGTACAATTTCAAGCTTTGCTCCTACTTCTAGGGGTACCATTATCTACACACAAATTTCTGTGCAATTTTTTTTCTTTGCGGTAAACACAGCAGCATCCATGGTGGCAGGAAATGCCTCTACCCAGTTTGAGAAAACATCAGTGCACACCAATACATAACAATAATTCCTAAAGGGTGTTAACTGTACGAAGTCGATTTGTATTTCCTGAAAAGATCCGTCTGCAGGAGGGATATGGGATGGCTCTGTTGGTATTGCTTTACCAATATTCTTACTCAAGCAAGCAAGACAGGTCATTGCTCTCTTACCTGCATGAGAATAGAATCCTGGCGCACACCAGTAGGCCCTCATCAGCCTGCACATACCCTCTTTGCCTAGATGAGTCAGGCCGTGTGCCACCTCAGCTAGACTTGGAAGGTATGCTCTGGGGGCTACTGGCTTACCGTGTCCACCTGTCCACAGTCCTGAGGACTCCTGGCCATACCCCTTTGTCCTCCAGACTGCCTTTTCCTGTAGGGAACACAATTTTTATTTCATTTTTAATTTACTATCGTGTGTTTGCAATGTAGAGTACCATGAGCATAACTCAAAAAAAAAAGAAAAAGAAAAAAAGAAACATCTCTAGAGGAGAGAAAGAAGAAGAAAATTAAAAAGAAAATGTCAGGGTTGCCATTCACCAACAGGCATATCAGTGTCTATACAAAATTTCCCTTCACCAGTATTAGCATTCTCCACCCTTTGTGCATGACAAGGCACACTGCAGTAATACTGGTGTTATCGTACTGTTGAGATATACTGGGTTTGGGCAGAACTCTGAAGGACCTAGGCATGTGGAGTTTGAACTGTACTTGGGTCCATGTATTGTACCACCCTGTGTGAACGCAAAAGATGAAGAGGAAAACTGTAGAGAAACAGAATAGAGGTTGGTGATAGATGAGTTTGTAGAGGTGAAGATTTTATAAAAATTTGACAACTGGATTGCGCACTACGGGGAAGTGATTCTCTACTTGGTCTACTCCCCTTAAAAAAAATTCTGTGTTTGTCGTATCGCTATTGGGATTATCCCAGCCATCAATCCAGTGTCCTGTCCATCCTAAATTCATAGGGAACCCGGTATCTGTGAGATAATTTCCTCTACCTGTGATGGACATGCATCTAGAACAGTAGAATGCGACATTAGTCTTCGTGGGTGTCTAACATACTTTGTACTTCCTGAGCGGGAGCACAGTATATGTATATCATATCTAACAAAATTAAGTTAATCAGGGGCCATTTCTGCTAGGAAAAAGAAGCAAAAGTTTAGAGGCCCCATCTTAACCCCAGCAAGTTTTGTCAAAGGGTAATGTTGCATTTATTTTGTTCTTCCCATTAGCTGAATCTGTGTTTTCTATATGGCTTATGATTCCTTACTATATGTCCCTTGGTCCCATCTGTGTGTTTAATAATGTGGCTTGTGTTTTCTGTCTAGGGGATCTATATTGACTATGTGTCCTACTACTCCTACAATCTCTGGCAAAATGCCCTTCCTTCCTACAAGTGTAACATATTATTGACCATTAGGGATCTGGGGTTTGGACTGATGGGTCTTTCCTGTATGTGCTAGTATACTTACCGTCCTCAACCTCTCCACCTGTTGTTCTCTGCGCCTAGTACTATTCTTGTGATGTTCAATAGCACACTATCTAAGATTAGCTACTGTGACCCCTTTCCAATTTTGCAAAGAAGTCTGCACCCTGACACTCATTGCCTTATTGAGCCCATCCATCTGCACAGAGACAGCCACCTCCCATTTGCCGAATTTGTGTTTAACAGTGATTTTATCCAGATAGAGAGTTTTCTATTACTGCAAGAGACAAAAAAAAAAGTTTAACAAGCTTCTAGGTCATGCGAAGTATTCATTCAATCCTTCTCATCCCGTATTAAGGGTCTGTACATGGTCCAACAAACATTTCCAAGCTCATCTTTACTAGGGGTATTACTAAGAATGAATACTTCTTATATGGTAACTGAAAGAAATACCCGGGGGTTACCTTGTCTCTGTCCGCTTTCCTACTGGCAAATACTAATGTGCGTATAGGTTTTTTCTCCATTTCTGACGTTACTTTCTTGATTTTTTTGTTTTATTTTTGGGTTTTACTATACATGTACACGAATGATACCATACTTACCTGTTCCACTGGTCTCAGCCACTTCCCCCACAGGCTACTGCTCTTCTTGTACCGGTTGGATACTCCTCTGGGTGCATGAGAAATGGCTGAAAACAATCAGGTCACCTTCTCCTCCTAAATAAAACTTCAATATTCATTAGTACATATATAGGTTACAGTCATATTTTTCATATTTTTATTATTTTCTATAGTTTGTATGCTGGCCGTAACTGCTTCCACATCTACATATGGCGGTGTACTTGCATTCTCTTTTTTTTCTTCCTACTTGTTTATTGTTGCTACAAGTTCAAACAGTTCTTATATTTCCATTCTTGTCTTATATGACTTTGGTTAGACATACAACCTGCAATACCTTAGGATCGAACTCACCAACCCCTCTTGCTGCCACAGGTTTAAACACTTTGTATGTCTGACCCTTTGTTTTCGGGATTTTATCAGACATATTCTTATCCTTAAGTTCTGCAATACCTCTGGTTCAAAGCTGCCCACCCTAGGGAATGGTACCCTATTTTTGTCAGTCATACATATCCATTCAGACAAAATGTCTTCAGCGTGTGGGCCATATTTCCCACACATAACAAACCTCGCTGACCCCTTGGGCCGCGGCTCTTCAACCTGAACCCTGGCTACCATACGTCCACCGCTTGTGCAATTGGATCCCATCGCGGACTTTTTCCTTTTACGCAATCCCCAATGCACGACACGGATAGACGGTGAAAGTTCTCAGAGCGCTTTCAACCACTCCTTCTCCGCTGAGTACCACGACTCACTCCAATAGTGAACACCGCATACCCAGTGAGGCCCCTATTGGTTTCTATTTACTGGAAGTGTTAGGAGTGACTTACCTTTTCCAGTAAATATCTCCCGCTGGAGAGACCAGCGAAAACTCCCTATACACTTATACACAAATCACGCTTGCGTATGCTCTATACAGCGCTAATGATACCGTGATTCTACGCAAAAAGCTCGTAAAAATTGTATCAAGTTGCGCTATCTATCGCACCCACAAACGCGCGGTCCAATCACACAGCGTATAGGTACTTGTTACCTATCTGCCGTACAACCACGGGTCAATGTACAAACTGTGACCCTCAGCTCGGAGCGTAACAAAAAACCTTTTTACTTTAATACTACACAATGCGCAATTCCCTATTATGCTCCTCTGCAAATCTCCTCACGATTTGCGTATTAAACCTTATACTAACGTGAGTCAGCCGCCACACGCCACCAAGCCTCCACTAACTTGATGTACCACACTACGGGATCCTGAATTCCCTGGGTTCAATATCCACTCACTCCTATGTTAGCTCACTCAAATACACTTTGGTTTTTCTGTACAGAAAATTTCAATTCATTCAGATAGGCAGCTTTACCCGAGGCAATACAGTTTAAACAGAAGTTTTATACTAATCTGCTTTAGAAACCGGGTAGTTTTGTGCTATTGTATTAAATGTCTACTATCCCACCTTTGAACTAAACGACACTATTGTGTAATTTGTACTTAGCGCCCGCACTCTTACGCACTTTGCATAAACACATGACCGTGCGTGTCTCTTACGCTGCGTGCGCAGTCCTGTACTTTGTCCGAGACACGTATACAAAACCCTGCGTCCGCAATAAAACAAATCACACAGCTCTATAAATGTGAACAATACTAATTACTATTGCCCACTAGACACAACTTGTTCTGTATAAACTTTTATGCAGACCTGCGTTTGTGTCTTTACACTTACTTCCTTAAAATACTGTTATTTCAAATTTACCTATATAGCAACAAATGTATCCTATTTCACACAGATCTATAATGACTCTAGCAATAATCAATAATTTAAATGATATGATTCAGATTGGATAGCTATCTTGCAGAACATACACTGATATAAATATACACATAATTATAATATTATATAATATTATATATGTGTATCATTCACTAGCCTTCTATGTGACTCATTTACCCATTCAGTGTTTCTAATTTGCATATCAAAGCTATTTGGTTTTCACTGCTATGAAAAAACAGTTACACAGGTTAATTTGCATTTCAGTGGCTATCCTCTCTGTAAGCAGATTCTACAAACAAAACCAACTCTTACTTTCCTTTTTCTATCTGTGTGCAACCCCCTCACTTGATGTAAAGTAATTACGCACAAACAATAAAGGACAGGGGGAAAAAACTTATCTCACCATTTACTCTCACTAGGCCCAACTGAAACTATTTGTAATTGACTATGGCATGGGTTAAATAAATGCATTGGTAACTCATAAATTGTGCTTGATGTGACCAAGGAAACTGATTATTCTGAGCAGACTGAAAATCAGCTATTTAGAAAATGACCATCCTAAAATGGCCACTGCTCCTCCCCCTTCCACATCCATGAGGTTTACACAAAATGGTGGACAGGCCATGTGGTTAGTCCAAAATGGAGGACAGACCATGCAGCTTCCTTTGTCACAAAGAAATCACACATTATACAAGCACCAGAAGTTATTTTAGGCCTGAGTTAAAAAAAAACTATATTAAGGCTATGCAGCAACTTTTAAATGTACTTTTACAAATACTTAACAGATAAACAATCCAATCTGAATCAAACACAATATGACTTATTTGAACTTTGTTTTGCAACAATAAAAATACATTTTAGCATCTTAAATATTATGAGAAACGCATTGTCCCTTGAAATTTCATATCATTGGCTTACTGATAACACAACAATACACGTGGATGTTATTCATCAGCGTCGCGATGCGTCCATCGGAGCCGGTCAATCACAGCCACGTTTGTAATGCACAGTGCATCATTAAGACCCTAATATCGTGGACCAGCCCCATCTGGGAATGCCAAATTGTTTCCTCACAAATATTTAAAATGCCCACTCTAATATATACTGCAGACGCCAGGCGCAACTTATTACCATATACGATAAAAGTGCGCTGTACATCACAAAACACTGCATCCCATAAGAGAAAACAATACACCCACACATTATCTGAGTTCCAAAGCTCATTGATGTATATATTTGTTATTAAAAGGATATGTATTCAATATATTACAATGTACCGTATACACATAATTACATGGTTACAACTCACACAGTAAGCAGTAAAAACATACTGTTACAGTTACAGGCCAGCATACAATACCATTCCCTCAATGCATCTTATATCTCTCTCTCTCTCTGTAAAATCATGCAGGTACTGGTCTGCCAGCAACTCCATCATCCTCTGGTATAAAACAGGAACTGACTTCCTGTGTGATCAGCAATGTGTTATCTAGTTTGGGGGAGGGAACTTACTCATTCATGATGAGTCACTAGTCTCTTTGTATATGCTAATCAGGTTCAGCCTTGAAGACATCCAAAGGGCTGGCCTGAGCTTCCTGTCCACTACCTGTTTGGAATATCTATTGTTCTAATAAAAGTGATTTTAGCTTTTATACATTTAATCAAAATTATTTGTTGCAATGTCCTACATCTTAATAACAAGTATCAAATTAATCTACACATTAATCTGCTTGCTTTAATACCAAATATGACAGGTGTATCTGGTTTCGTTCAAATAATAAACATACATGACATTACTTCATTATATAATTTTAAATCATCATGATGTCTGGCGCTTGATATTATTATAATTATGTACTGCATGAAATAAGTGTCGAATCCATCTCTGTGGCATGTCCGTGTAAATGCGTGTGTTACCATATTTTGCTGTGCTTGCTGCGCGTATTTGCAAGTATAGCGACTCATAATGTGTGTAGTTTGTATGTTCTTTTTATGTAATATTTTTGACTTCGACACCAGTACCACTGGAATTATATGGCAGGATCACTGAACTTATACGCCAGTACCACTGGAATTATACAGCAGGATCACTGGAATTATTCAGCAGGATCACTGGATTTATTCGACAGGATCACTGCAATTATACGGCAGGATCACTGGATTTATACGGCAGTACCGCTGGACATATACTGCAGTACTGCTGGACATATATGGCAGTATCAATGGAATTATACAGCAGGATCACTGAACTTATACGGCAAGATCACTGTAATTATACGGCAGGATCACTGTAATTATATTGCAGGATCACTGGACTTATACGGCAGTACCGCTGGACATATACAGCAGTATCAATGGACATATATGGCAGGATCACTGGACATATACGGCCGTACCACTGGACGTATATGGCAGTACAGGGACACTACCACTGGACTGATGCAGGACAACACAGCACCATTGCAATGAACTGGACTTATACAGCAGCACTGGACATATGGCAGCAGAGGACACCACCACTGTGACTGGACTGATGCAGCACAATACACCACCACTGAACTAATGCAGCACAACACAGCAACACTGTAAGGGACTTATACAGCAGCACTGGACATATGGCAGCAGAGGACACAACCACTATGACTGGACAGATGCAGCACAGGACACAGACTCTGAGGACACTGAGAGGACGGAGACATGTCCTCTTTCTACACTCTCCAATGCCGGAAGTGAAAATGGCAGGGATGCGTGGCTCCTTATATGGAATCCAAACCCCGCGAGAATCTGACAGCGGGAGGATGACGTTTTGCTTCGTTCTGGTTGGTTTCCGAGTCTGGGGGAAGTCCCGAGCCAGACTTAGACCCGGGCTCGGGACGTGATGTTCAGGGGGGTTCTCAGGTAAAGAAAGACAAATACAGGTTGAGTATCCCATATCCAAATATTCCGAAATACGGAATATTCCGAAATACTGACTTTTTTTAATGAGAGTGAGATAGTGAAACCTTTGTTTTTTGATGACTTAATGTACACAAACTTTGTTTAATACACAAAGTTATTAAAAATATTGTATTAAATGACCTTTAGGCTGTGTGTATAAGGTGTATATGAAACATAAATGAATTGAGTGAATGTAGACACACTTTGTTTAATGCACAAAGTTATAAAAAATATTGGCTAAAATTGCCTTCAGGCTGTGTGTATAAGGTGTATAGGAAACATAAATGCATTATGTGCTTAGATTTAGATCCCATGACCATGATATATCAGTATTGTATGCAATTATTCCAAAATACGGAAAAATCCGATATCCAAAATACGTCTGGTCCCAAGCATTTTGGATAAGGGATACTCAACCTGTAATTCCAGCGCATCTTAAAACTCCTAAAAATATATAATTATGGTCGTATATGTTAAGAAATAGCAGCTCTCAATTGGACAGTACTGATCTGTCCACAAATGCAGCAACAAGAATTGATAATATAATATACTATCAGAGAGCGCATATAACTGTGTAAATAACAAAGTTATTTATATACAATAAAATAAACACATGCACAAAAAATATATAAATATATCAATTGATTAAAAAATCCCCCATGCTGCAGCGATTAGGTTTGGAAAAAACACTTGTGTATCCAGATTTAAAAGTTCAAGATGTGAAATACGGTCCTGAGAGAAAAAAAGTCCTGTGCAAAAGAACAGAGCTGATATCTATCGTTAGTGTCCAGCTGTGAGCATATGTGTGTGCTCAGAATAGACTCCAATGAGTCACTGGCTTTTGACTCCCGGTAATTGCTGCCAGCAGGCAGCCAAATTGTTTGAAGTGTTATGACTTTAAAGTCCGTAATTTGTGGATTTATAGGACCATACTCGCTGTGCTAATAGGGCCACTTTGCAGTGTTGTCCACTATACTCACGACCAAAAGCGTGCCTGTTGATAGTCCGTGGACGGCCCCCGTTTTGCAGTGTCAGTCACAGCCGAGTAGTAACACTTCTCCTTAATGCAGGATGCACCTGGGATTCTCTCAATGGTCTGTTTCCAAACAACCAAGATGATATTGGTAGGTATAAATCGCTGACAGGATAAGAGGACATCAGAATATAACCCCAGTCCTTACGCGTTTCTCCGCAATTATCCGTGTGCGATTTCGTCAGAGGATCTCAGAGGGTTCTCAGGTAACCGAACACACTCATCCCTAATTATAAAACATTGATTTAAATTAACCCAGTTTTCAACATTGATGTGACTGAATGTTCTTTAATCGATGAAAACCTGAGCCTGACTCGGATCCGGGCTCGGATGGTGAAGTCCGATAGGGTTCAGTTCTCTGAGATCCGAACCCGCTCATCTCTAACATGAACGCGCATCAACCCAGGAATTTGCTCAGTGTGAAAGGTTACTGAAAGAATATCTCGGGTCGAGCGTCCTGGCATTTCAACCCAGGTCTCGACCTGGGTTGAATCCGGAATCGACCCGTGATGTGGTGCAATGTGAACGAGCCCTACCCAGTATTCAGTACATGGGACTGTAAAAAGGCCTCTGATTGGAGCTTTCTTGGGCTCAGAAAGATGATGTCATCATCATCCAGAGCCCAGGAAAGCAGATGAGAAGCCCTGGAAGCGGAGGAGACAGACAATATGGTGACTTGGACAGATCAGGAGATAAGAGAGTGCTCAGAATAAGGGGGGAGGAGTAAATAAAGAGACAGATAACCGGCACAGTGAAGGATGCTATTGTTTATAAGAACATTGCAAAGCTGCTTGAAGCCAGAGGAATTATCCGTACACAACATATAGTTGTTAATAAACTGAAGACTCTGTAAAAGCAGTTCTTGAAGGTGCATAACAACAACCGTAAAAAGAGTGGTGCTGGCCGGATCGAGTGTCAATACTATGATATCTGCGCAAATGTCTTTGGACACACAGCTATCTGCAATCCTGTGAGTCTGTCTTACAGTTCACAGTACACTGCTACAGAAGACAGTCAAGGTCCTGAATATACACAGACAAACAGTGAAGTCTGCCCGCCATCAATTCTGTTAATTGAGGACACACCTGAGAACAGCGAACATGAAAATTACACATCCACCCACCTGTCCACGCATACATCTAGTCATGATGACAGTATATCTAACACCAGTGATGAGGTCGTGGAAGCTCACTCCAGTGACAGTGGGACTGTGCAAAGTGCAGTCGCCGTCATGCCAACTTTGCAGAAAAACAGTAAGTATATTTTTTAAATTTTAAACACACATAGCACAGTATAGGGTTAAATATGAGACAGTTTAAAAGATGGGTGGCCATTTTCTCCACTGCTGCACTTCCCCAATTTTTTCACAACATGTGGTGACGATACTGGCAGTCAGGATATTGAACATCTGACCACGGGAGTTGAGTATGCAGTCAGGGAAGGGGGGTTAGGGAAGGGAGGGGGGAAGCAGAGGGTAAGGCTGTGGGGAGTGGGGTTATCCACCACCTAGGGGGACTTATAGTTAGGTACTTACCGGGGAGGGTTAGGTTTTGGCTGTGGGGAGGAAGGGTTAGGGTTGGTGACAGGGTAGGGGGGGTACCATAATGACCAATTATGGTCAGGATTGCCACGTTCAGAATGCCTGCATTGAGAACCACTGCTTTATATATAGATCAGTGTAACTTGTTGCAGAGTTTATTATTATTTCTTTATTTATTACCAGTTATTTATATAGCGCACACATATTCCGCAGCACTTTACAGAGACTATTTGCCCATTCACATTGGTCCCTGCCCCAGAAGAGCTTACAACCTATATTCCCTACCACATGTACACGAGCACACATTCATACTAGGGTTAATTTGTGTTGGGATCCAGTTGACCTGCCAGTATATTTTTAGATTGTTAAGCTAGTGTGTAGGTGGGTTAATGCCATAAACACATGTTTGCTAACGCTGCTATTTTTATGTACGCTCATTTTTTAAATCTTATCTTCACAGTTTTCAACGTTCCACCTAGAAGGAAGAAACTGAACAAAGCGGAGCAAGTAGCTAAAGTTATGACAAATGTCCTTGTTGAAGAACTCAGAGAGATGGACACTGATATGTCTGCACAGGAGGATGCTAGGCTCAACAGGTACGCATGAGTAGAGAGCAGCATGAGCGTCATAGGGAATTGCAACAAATGAACATGGTGTTTTTTGAACGTTTGATCAATACTTTGAAAGCTCCAACCTAACACCACAGCTCACAATACCCTGAAAAGGGTTTTTCCACATTTAATCCTGGCCCATACTGTGCCCCAAGTACTGCAGCATCTAACGCAAAAAGTTCAGAGTTTAGTGTATACCGCAATTTAACTTAAACTTATGGGCACATTTATCACCGAGTGAAAATTTCACTGCGATAAGTGGCACCATCCAAACAGCTCCCACATGTTTTTTTCTAACAGAGGCCAGTTAGGAGCTGATTGGCTGGAGCACCAACTGATTTGCTTGTGCAATTTATCACTCACAGTGAAATTTATCACTCGTTGATAAATAACCACAGTGTGGTTATTAACAAAGTGTTTATGCACAACTGTTTGTGCATTATGTTTAATTATAATGGTTTACTTTATTGCAATTTTTGTTAGGGATGGGGGTGGTACGGAAGGAGTGAGAGTTTCTTATGGCTGTTGTGTTTATTTTGTATAGTGTCTACAAACCTCAAAACAAATACTTATTTTTGTATTTTATACTGTAATATACTACTGGGATACTGTGGCTATACATTGGTGTAATTGTATCTAAAAGCCTACCAGTGTGCATTTTTATTTTGAAATTCAAAAGTTATGTGAAACTATATACCTAAAGTACCCAGTAGACCATGTTTTCCTTGTTTGGGAACTAATAGAAACTATTGTTTCACCATCATACACATGCTGTTAATGTGTTTTTTTGGTTAAAAATTGCACCTAAAACACAGGTGGTAAACAAAATAAACAAAATTTAATTAACCAAACATGTGATGACTTTTCTATACCCCTCCCTTTGCTTGCCTATTGTGACCTCATCCATAGATGCCGATTTATGTTTTTGCTGGTGGGTGCTCGGTGGGAGGTGGCAGTGGGAATGAACGGGCGGCTGCGGAAGTGACTAATGCCCATTACACATTATGCAACACACCGTAATGCCTATTACATATTATGCCACACAACATACTGCCTATTACATATTATCAAACACACCATAATGCCTATTACATTATGCCACACACTGTAATGCCCATTATGCATTATCCCACATAGTTATGACCCTGACATAATTTTATGCCCCACACACAATAATGCCCCTTACAAATAATGCAACACAGTAAGACTTCTAATTACTTTTAAATTACCTGCCTGTTGTCAGGGGTCTCATGTTCGTTGCCAAGGGTTTCATGCATGTTGTCAGGGGTTTCATGCTCTGGGTTCCATGCTCGCAGGGGTCTCTTGCGCATTGCCAGAGGTTCCATTGTCAGGGATCTCCAGCATGTTGCCAGGGGTTTCATGTGCGTTGCCAACAAAGTATGGGAAGGGGGGTCTGGTGTCACACACACATTGTACAAGTACCAGGGACACACTGACACACATATATACACACACATTGTACTGGGCTCAGGGGCACACATACACACACATTTTACAGGGACCAGGGTACACTAACACACATGCACATTGTGCTGGGTCCTAGGGCACACTGTTGTAAAAAGAGGTTATCAAGTGGGCGCAAAGGATCTACATGAAAACGTTCTTGGGATAGTGAATGTTCCAATAGTGCCACAATCTGTGTTCTTAGGTCCCCAGTCCACCGTATATTCAGTCAAGTGGTAATTTTCTTTATCTCAATGGAAAAAGATAGATCATAGTGCAGATCAAATTGAAAGGGACAACACGTTTTATTTAACACAGGACACTCACAATTTACACAAAAGGAAAAACATGTAACCAATCAAATGGGATAGGTGGGGTGTAGGCTTCTAACATCATCACGTTACCCTCCCAGAATGGCATTTGGGACACCACTGGCGGTTCCGGATAGCACACCAGTTTAGAGTAGCTTTGAAGTCAGAAGTCAAACAACATCCACGATCCACGGAAAACGCCACCAGCTTGATGCGTTTCGGACAGTACCTGTCCTTCCTCAGAAGCTTGGTGGCAAGAGGGCATTTACACAAATATATATCCTTCACATAATTAGATAATAGAGTCCATGTGTGTGGCATTCTCCCACCACACAACAACGCCGAACGGCCGTTCGCAGCCGGAGGTCGCGTGACCGGAACCGGAAGTGATCGTGCGTTCCAGCGTCAATACCGGAAGTTCATCATGCATTCCATGCTGTAAAACGTTGGATTGGACGTGGAAAAATCTGCATTTAAGTTAAACAGAATCCTCCTGATCCATAAAGATAAATCCATGTCCATACAATATTACATAGAAGAAACAAACAAAGAACAATGTATGTCAATAGTATTCTCATAAATATAGAAGGTTAAGCTTAATCATACATTCATTATTATAATATGGAAGAGAAAAGAATTGATAAAAAAATTAATAAAATACAGGTTGAGTATCCCTTATCCAAAATGCTTGGGACCAGAGGTATTTTGGATATCGGATTTTTCCGTATTTTGGAATAATTGCATACCATAATGAGATATCATGGCGATGGGACCCAAGTCTAAGCACAGAATGCATTTATGCTTCATATACACCTTATACACACAGCCTGAAGGTCATTTTAGCCAATATTTTTAATAATTTGTGCATTAAACAAAGTGTGTGTACATTCACACAATTCATTTTTGTTTCATATACACCTTATACACACAGCCTAAAGATCATTTAATACAATATTTTTAATAACTTTGTGTATTAAACAAAGTTTGTGTACATTGAGCCATCAGAAAACAAAGGTTTCACTATCTCAGTCTCACACAAAAAAAATCTGTATTTCGGAATATTCCGTATTTCGGAATATTTGGATATGGGATACTCAACCTGTATTAGATACATGTTAAAAAGGAGAACAAAATCTCTGCAAATATCTAATAAAAATACACAATGTAAAATACACAATAAAAATTGATGAAAAAAACGGCAGGATAAGATATTAAATATTAAGAAAAACTAGAGGAACCACTTTAGTTCAAACTCCCCATTGAGGCCTCCAGGAGTGAGAGTCTTTAAAAGGAAGATCCACTTCATCTCTGCTTTTGCTAACATACTTTCAGTATCTTTATTTCTCCATGAAGAGGAGATCCCTTGTATGCCCCAGAAAGCCTTAATGGCAGCTGGATTGGAGTTGTGCATTTTTTTAAAATGTGCTGACACAGTGTGACTTTCAAGACCCTTTTTAATATTATAAGTAGAGATGAGCGCCTGAAATTTTTCGGGTTTTGTGTTTTGGTTTTGGGTTCGGTTCCGCGGCCGTGTTTTGGGTTCGAACGCGTTTTGGCAAAACCTCACCGAATTTTTTTTGTCGGATTCGGGTGTGTTTTGGATTCGGGTGTTTTTTTCAAAAAACACTAAAAAACAGCTTAAATCATAGAATGTGGGGGTCATTTTGATCCCAAAGTATTATTAACCTCAAAAACCATAATTTACACTCATTTTCAGTCTATTCTGAATACCTCACACCTCACAATATTATTTTTAGTCCTAAAATTTGCACCGAGGTCGCTGTGTGAGTAAGATAAGCGACCCTAGTGGCCGACACAAACACCGGGCCCATCTAGGAGTGGCACTGCAGTGTCACGCAGGATGTCCCTTCCAAAAAACCCTCCCCAAACAGCACATGACGCAAAGAAAAAAAGAGGCGCAATGAGGTAGCTGTGTGAGTAAGATTAGCGACCCTAGTGGCCGACACAAACACCGGGCCCATCTAGGAGTGGCACTGCAGTGTCACGCAGGATGGCCCTTCCAAAAAACCCTCCCCAAACAGCACATGACGCAAAGAAAAAAAGAGGCGCAATGAGGTAGCTGTGTGAGTAAGATTAGCGACCCTAGTGGCCGACACAAACACCGGGCCCATCTAGGAGTGGCACTGCAGTGTCACGCAGGATGTCCCTTCCAAAAAACCCTCCCCAAACAGCACATGACGCAAAGAAAAAAAGAGGCGCAATGAGGTAGCTGTGTGAGTAAGATTAGCGACCCTAGTGGCCGACACAAACACCGGGCCCATCTAGGAGTGGCACTGCAGTGTCACGCAGGATGTCCCTTCCAAAAAACCCTCCCCAAACAGCACTTGACGCAAAGAAAAAAAGAGGCGCAATGAGGTAGCTGTGTGAGTAAGATTAGCGACCCTAGTGGCCGACACAAACACCGGGCCCATCTAGGAGTGGCACTGCAGTGTCACGCAGGATGTCCCTTCCAAAAAACCCTCCCCAAACAGCACATGACGCAAAGAAAAAAAGAGGCGCAATGAGGTAGCTGACTGTGTGAGTAAGATTAGCGACCCTAGTGGCCGACACAAACACCGGGCCCATTTAGGAGTGGCACTGCAGTGTCACGCAGGATGTCCCTTCCAAAAAACCCTCCCCAATCAGCACATGATGCAAAGAAAAAGAAAAGAAAAAAGAGGTGCAAGATGGAATTGTCCTTGGGCCCTCCCACCCACCCTTATGTTGTATAAACAAAACAGGACATGCACACTTTAACCAACCCATCATTTCAGTGACAGGGTCTGCCACACGACTGTGACTGATATGACGGGTTGGTTTGGACCCCCCCCAAAAAAGAAGCAATTAATCTCTCCTTGCACAAACTGGCTCTACAGAGGCAAGATGTCCACCTCATCATCACCCTCCGATATATCACCGTGTACATCCCCCTCCTCACAGATTATCAATTCGTCCCCACTGGAATCCACCATCTCAGCTCCCTGTGTACTTTGTGGAGGCAAGTGCTGCTGGTCAATGTCTCCGCGGAGGAATTGATTATAATTCATTTTAATGAACATCATCTTCTCCACATTTTCTGGATGTAACCTCGTACGCCGATTGCTGACAAGGTGAGCGGCGGCACTAAACACTCTTTCGGAGTACACACTTGTGGGAGGGCAACTTAGGTAGAATAAAGCCAGTTTGTGCAAGGGCCTCCAAATTGCCTCTTTTTCCTGCCAGTATAAGTACGGACTGTGTGACGTGCCTACTTGGATGCGGTCACTCATATAATCCTCCACCATTCTATCAATGTTGAGAGAATCATATGCAGTGACAGTAGACGACATGTCCGTAATCGTTGTCAGGTCCTTCAGTCCGGACCAGATGTCAGCATCAGCAGTCGCTCCAGACTGCCCTGCATCACCGCCAGCGGGTGGGCTCGGAATTCTGAGCCTTTTCCTCGCACCCCCAGTTGCGGGAGAATGTGAAGGAGGAGATGTTGACAGGTCGCGTTCCGCTTGACTTGACAATTTTGTCACCAGCAGGTCTTTCAACCCCAGCAGACTTGTGTCTGCCGGAAAGAGAGATCCAAGGTAGGCTTTTAATCTAGGATCGAGCACGGTGGCCAAAATGTAGTGCTCTGATTTCAACAGATTGACCACCCGTGAATCCTTGTTAAGCGAATTAAGGGCTCCATCCACAAGTCCCACATGCCTAGCGGAATCGCTCCGTGTTAGCTCCTCCTTCAATGTCTCCAGCTTCTTCTGCAAAAGCCTGATGAGGGGAATGACCTGACTCAGGCTGGCAGTGTCTGAACTGACTTCACGTGTGGCAAGTTCAAAGGGCAGCAGAACCTTGCACAACGTTGAAATCATTCTCCACTGCGCTTGAGACAGGTGCATTCCACCTACTATATCGTGCTCAATTGTATAGGCTTGAATGGCCTTTTGCTGCTCCTCCAACCTCTGAAGCATATAGAGGGTTGAATTCCACCTCGTTACCACTTCTTGCTTCAGATGATGGCAGGGCAGGTTCAGTAGTTTTTGGTGGTGCTCCAGTCTTCTGTACGTGGTGCCTGTACGCCGAAAGTGTCCCGCAATTCTTCTGGCCACCGACAGCATCTCTTGCACGCCCCTGTCGTTTTTTAAAAAATTCTGCACCACCAAATTCAAGGTATGTGCAAAACATGGGACGTGCTGGAATTTGCCCATATTTAATGCACACACAATATTGCTGGCGTTGTCCGATGCCACAAATCCACAGGAGAGTCCAATTGGGGTAAGCCATTCCGCGATGATCTTCCTCAGTTGCCGTAAGAGGTTTTCAGCTGTGTGCATATTCTGGAAAGCGGTGATACAAAGCGTAGCCTGCCTAGGAAAGAGTTGGCGTTTGCGAGATGCTGCTACTGGTGCCGCCGCTGCTGTTCTTGCGGCGGGAGTCCATACATCTACCCAGTGGGCTGTCACAGTCATATAGTCCTGACCCTGCCCTGCTCCACTTGTCCACATGTCCGTGGTTAAGTGGACATTGGGTACAACTGCATTTTTTAGGACACTGGTGAGTCTTTTTCTGACGTCCGTGTACATTCTCGGTATCGCCTGCCTAGAGAAGTGGAACCTAGATGGTATTTGGTAACGGGGGCACACTGCCTCAATAAATTGTCTAGTTCCCTGTGAACTAACGGCGGATACCGGACGCACGTCTAACACCAACATAGTTGTCAAGGCCTCAGTTATCCGCTTTGCAGCAGGATGACTGCTGTGATATTTCATCTTCCTCGCAAAGGACTGTTGAACAGTCAATTGCTTACTGGAAGTAGTACAAGTGGGCTTACGACTTCCCCTCTGGGATGACCATCGACTCCCAGCAGCAACAACAGCAGCGCCAGCAGCAGTAGGCGTTACACGCAAGGATGCATCGGAGGAATCCCAGGCAGGAGAGGAATCGTCAGAATTGCCAGTGACATGGCCTGCAGGACTATTGGCATTCCTGGGGAAGGAGGAAATTGACACTGAGGGAGTTGGTGGGGTGGTTTGCGTGAGCTTGGTTACAAGAGGAAGGGATTTACTGGTCAGTGGACTGCTTCCGCTGTCACCCAAAGTTTTTGAACTTGTCACTGACTTATTATGAATGCGCTGCAGGTGACGTATAAGGGAGGATGTTCCGAGGTGGTTAACGTCCTTACCCCTACTTATTACAGCTTGACAAAGGGAACACACGGCTTGACACCTGTTGTCCGCATTTCTGGTGAAATACCTCCACACCGAAGAGCTGATTTTTTTGGTATTTTCACCTGGCATGTCAACGGCCATATTCCTCCCACGGACAACAGGTGTCTCCCCGGGTGCCTGACTTAAACAAACCACCTCACCATCAGAATCCTCCTGGTCAATTTCCTCCCCAGCGCCAGCAACACCCATATCCTCCTCATCCTGGTGTACTTCAACACTGACATCTTCAATCTGACTATCAGGAACTGGACTGCGGGTGCTCCTTCCAGCACTTGCAGGGGGCGTGCAAATGGTGGAAGGCGCATGCTCTTCACGTCCAGTGTTGGGAAGGTCAGGCATCGCAACCGACACAATTGGACTCTCCTTGTGGATTTGGGATTTCGAAGAATGCACAGTTCTTTGCTGTGCTGCTTTTGCCAGCTTGAGTCTTTTCATTTTTCTAGCGAGAGGCTGAGTGCTTCCATCCTCATGTGAAGCTGAACCACTAGCCATGAACATAGGCCAGGGCCTCAGCCGTTCCTTGCCACTCCGTGTCGTAAATGGCATATTGGCAAGTTTACGCTTCTCCTCCGACAATTTTATTTTAGGTTTTGGAGTCCTTTTTTTTCTGATATTTGGTGTTTTGGATTTGACATGCTCTGTACTATGACATTGGGCATCGGCCTTGGCAGACGACGTTGCTGGCATTTCATCGTCTCGGCCATGACTAGTGGCAGCAGCTTCAGCACGAGGTGGAAGTGGATCTTGATCTTTCCCTAATTTTGGAACCTCAACATTTTTGTTCTCCATATTTTAATAGGCACAACTAAAAGGCACCTCAGGTAAACAATGGAGATGGATACTAGTATACAATTATGGACTGCCTGCCGAGTGCAGACACAGAGGTAGCCACAGCCGTGAACTACCGTACTGTACTGTGTCTGCTGCTAATATAGACTGGTTGATAAAGAGATGTCTATGTAACTATGTATAACAAACGAATCCCCTCCATGAAATAGGTAGCATTTGGACCCATATACCAGCTATATTACACCCTTATAATAGATCTTCATTCAGCAGCATTTTCTGTGGAAGCAACGGAGAACGGGACATCACAACCGTGACTGAGGTGTCTGCATACGGCACTCGGAGACGTGGACTCATAGAGCCTGGAAGTCGGGTGGAATATCAGCACAGCAGTCGCTAGTGAAGCACCGTTCCCGCAGCCCGAGTCCGTCTCACATGTCATTTGAACTTTCCCGTGTGACAACCACTGGTGCAAGCCGCATATAAGGCTCCTGCGGGGAGCAGTTCTATTGCACAACATTGTCTTCTTTGCAAAGTGGTAACGTATTGAGGATATCCATTACAATACAACACATGAATTATGCTACCTATTTCATGGGTGTGAATCCAGCTGGTAACCTTTTTCATATGGACTGATTTTTTATTAATTTTACATATTTTTACATTTTTTCTGTGCACAGAAGTTTATCTAAGATCCACCTCCTATAGTTAGGCAAGAGATTTATTAATGTTTTTTCATATTTGACCGGTCTGAAGTGTATTTTATTCATATATTTATATGAAATACTATCAAATAAAATAAAAATATATATAATATAATAAGTTATATATTTGTTTTTCATTGAACTCTGAGCCATATCATAACATTTATAGCGCAGGAGGGGATTCGTTTGTTGTTCTAGTGTTACCGGTGTAGTGCCGGTTCTTTTTGACTTGACTTACCCCAAGTCAAGCTTTCTCCTGCAGCTGGTTTGTACGCAGAATGAAACATCGTTTTTAAAGCAAAGATTTTTTACCAGTAATACTATCATCTAAATATGGTAATGATACATTAGCGCCTGGTTATAGTTTTTTTGTATGTAACTATGTATGTATAAAGAAGAAAGAAAAAAAAACCATGGTTAGGTGGTATACAATTATGGACGGACTGCCTGCCGAGTGCAGACACAGAGGTAGCCACAGCCATGAACTACCGTACTGTACTGTGTCTGCTGCTAATATAGACTGGTTGATAAAGAGATGTCTATGTAACTATGTATGTATAAAGAAGAAAGAAAAAAAAACCACGGTTAGGTGGTATACAATTATGGACGGACTGCCTGCCGAGTGCAGACACAGAGGTAGCCACAGCCGTGAACTACCGTACTGTACTGTGTCTGCTGCTAATATAGACTGGTTGATAAAGAGATGTCGTAGTAGTATGTATGTATAAAGAAGAAGAAAAAACCACGGTTAGGTGGTATACAATTATGGACGGACTGCCTGCCGAGTGCAGACACAGAGGTAGCCACAGCCGTGAACTACCGTACTGTACTGTGTCTGCTGCTAATATAGACTGGTTGATAAAGAGATGTCTATGTAACTATGTATGTATAAAGAAGAAAGAAAAAAAACCACGGTTAGGTGGTATACAATTATGGACGGACTGCCTGCCGAGTGCAGACACAGAGGTAGCCACAGCCGTGAACTACCGTACTGTACTGTGTCTGCTGCTAATATAGACTGGTTGATAAAGAGATGTCTATGTAACTATGTATGTATAAAGAAGAAAGAAAAAAAAACCACGGTTAGGTGGTATACAATTATGGACGGACTGCCTGCCGAGTGCAGACACAGAGGTAGCCACAGCCGTGAACTACCGTACTGTACTGTGTCTGCTGCTAATATAGACTGGTTGATAAAGAGATGTCGTAGTAGTATGTATGTATAAAGAAGAAGAAAAAACCACGGTTAGGTGGTATACAATTATGGACGGACTGCCTGCCGAGTGCAGACACAGAGGTAGCCACAGCCGTGAACTACCGTACTGTGTCTGCTGCGACTGGATGATAAATGATATAAAAAATATATATATATCACTACTGCAGCCGGACAGGTATATATTATATATTATATAATGACGGACCTGCTGGACACTGTCTGTCAGCAGAATGAGTTTTATTTTTATAGAATAAAAAAAACAACAACACACAAGTGAAGTCACACGACGAGTGTTTAACTTTTTCAGGCAATCACAATATAAGTATACTACTAACTATACTGGTGGTCAGTGTGGTCAGGTCACTGGTCAGTCACACTGGCAGTGGCACTCCTGCAGCAAAAGTGTGCACTGTTTAATTTTAATATAATATTATGTACTCCTGGCTCCTGCTATAACCTATAACTGGCACTGCAGTGCTCCCCAGTCTCCCCCACAATTATAAGCTGTGTGAGCTGAGCAGTCAGACAGATATATAATATATATAGATGATGCAGCACACTGGGCTGAGCCTGAGCAGTGCACACAGATATGGTATGTGACTGAGTCACTGTGTGTATCGCTTTTTTCAGGCAGAGAACGGATATATTAAATAAACTGCACTGTCTGGTGGTCACTCACTATATAATATTATGTACTCCTGGCTCCTGCTATAACCTATAACTGGCACTGCAGTGCTCCCCAGTCTCCCCCACAATTATAAGCTGTGTGAGCTGAGCAGTCAGACAGATATATAATATATATAGATGATGCAGCACACTGGGCTGAGCCTGAGCAGTGCACACAGATATGGTATGTGACTGAGTCACTGTGTGTATCGCTTTTTTCAGGCAGAGAACGGATATATTAAATAAACTGCACTGTCTGGTGGTCACTCACTAGTAAACTCTCTGCACTCTCTACACTTCTACAGTACTCCTCCTAGTCCTAAGCTCCAGTAAATCTCTCTCTCTTATAATCTAAATGGAGAGGACGCCAGCCACGTCCTCTCCCTATCAATCTCAATGCACGTGTGAAAATGGCGGCGACGCGCGGCTCCTTATATAGAATCCGAGTCTCGCGATAGAATCCGAGCCTCGCGAGAATCCGACAGCGTCATGATGACGTTCGGGCGCGCTCGGGTTAACCGAGCAAGGTGGGAAGATCCGAGTCGCTCGGATCCGTGTAAAAAAAGCTGAAGTTCGGGCGGGTTCGGATTCCGAGGAACCGAACCCGCTCATCTCTAATTATAAGAGTGATCTGCCAGTCTCACTTTTAGGTTTCTACTGGTTTTCCCTATGTAAACCAAACCGCATTTACACTCTAAACCGTATACCACATTTTTAGTATTAAAGGTCAAGAATTCTTTAATCGGATATAACTTATCTTTAACACAGAATTCTTTTATCTTACTGGGTCCTTTCACTAACTTGCACATAGTGCACAGCCCGCACCTATGAAAACCAATTGTTCTAATACTGGTTCTTTTTACGTCATCAACCGAGCTTTTAATGAGTTTGTCTTTAAGGGATGGGGCACGTCTATATATAAAGGTTGGATTAATTGGAAGTTTAGAGCCAAGAATTGGGTCCTGCCTCAATATTTTCCATTTTTTTCTAAACACTGCTTCAATTTCTTTATGGTGGGAATTATATTTACTTATGAAGGACCAATTCAACTTATCATTTTTCTTGTCTTTCGTTTTTTCTATTAAAAGACTATGTCTTTCTGTGTTAAGAGCCTTTCCTTTGGCCTTTTCTGTAAGTACTTTCTCATAACCCTTTTCTAAAAAACACTCCCCCATTTCCTCCATTTGCTCCTCACAAACGGTATCTTCAGTGCAGTTACGTCTTACCCTCAGGAACTGGCCATATGGTATACCGTCTAGCCAGTTCCTATGGTGGAGACTCTGTTTATCAATATAACCATTGGAGTCAGTAATTTTTCTATATGTCTTAGTTTGTAGACTTCCATCCTTCACATATATCCATAAGTCAAGGAAAGATAATTCTTCCTTACTGCACGTGAATGTAATAAATATATTAAAATCATTTATATTCAGAGTTTCACAGAACTTAGTAAGATCATCTTGGGTACCTTTCCAAATAAAAAGTAGGTCATCTATATATAATTTCCATGACACCAGACCCGCACCCAGCTGGTCGCCATGCCATACAGTAATATCCTCCCAATATGCCATAAACATATTGGCATAGCTGGGTGCGAATCTGGTGCCCATGGCAGTACCTACCATTTGCATATAATAAGTACCATTGTAGTAAAAATAATTGTTGGTAAGAATGAATTTAATACTCTTTAATAAAAATTCCTTCGTGGTATTAGGTAAAACAGATTTTTCTAAGAAATAAGAGACTGCTTTAATACCAAGGTCAGTGTCAATGATGGTATAAAGAGTAGATACATCTCCACTGACCAAAAAGTAATCCTCCTGCCATATGACATTTTCTAAAATACGTAGTACATCTCCTGTATCTTTAAGAAAAGCTTTAGTCTCTTTGACAAGTGGTTGTAGATAAGCATCTACCAATGCAGATAAATTTGACGTAATGCTATTTACGCCCGATAAAATCAGTCTGCCTGGTGGGTGGAGGGGGTCCTTATGGACTTTTGGCAGGACATAGATAGTAGGTACTGAAGGATGTAAAATATGAATAAAATCTGATTCTGATTGGCTAAGGGCACCATTAGAAACAGCTTCCTTTGTAAGGGTGGATAGATCCTTTTGGATTCTCAATGTGGGGTCACTTTTCAATTTCTTAAAAGTGTTTCCACTGGAAAGTTGTTTCTCAATTTCAGCCATATAGTCCATTTTGTCCATAAGGACCACACCTCCACCCTTATCCGCAGGTTTTATAATCAATTCACTATCATCTCTTAAAGATTTTAGTGCAAGACGTTCTTTATTTGTTAAATTACATTTTCTATTATTTTTCTGTAATACTTTCTCTACTTCATTAACTATCTTACTAAAGCAATCTATGAAACTTCCCTTACAATGGGCAGGGTAAAACGTGGATTTTGGCTTGAAGGCCATAGTGGAGGGAACTCCACTTTCAGTCTCCAATGCCTTCTCACCATCCTTATTTAGGAAAAATTTCTTAATTGTCAATTTGCGAGTGAATTTCTCCAAATCTATATAAAATTCAAAGGGATCACTCTTACTAGTGGGGGCATATTTTAAGATCTTTTTTTAACACATTTTCTTCATCTATGGTAAGTGTCCTTCTACTTAAATTGAAGATTTTCATAGAGGAAACATCCTGATTAGTACCACCTGAATCTTGACTTATTTCAGTATTTTTAATTTTGTTTTTATTTTTATTTTTATTTTTAACACCTGCTCTCTAACCTCTTTTCTTTTTTCTTCTGCCGGAATAGATTAAAATCTCCTTTTCGTGGGTCTGGGTCCCCAATCTAAAAAAGGGGTGTGTACCTCCTCATCTCTTTGTAATGGTTGGAATCTGTTTCTATGTGTGGGGAAAACCCTCCTAGGGGTAAAATATCTATCCTATCTCTAATCTCTTTCTCCCCATTTATCATATTGTCTCGTATCTCTCATATCCTCCCTTCTGTTAAATCTCCAGTTCTCCCTAATAAAAGGTTTCCTGGTGTTAGTTCTTTTCCTTTCTTTTTCTTTCTCTACTTTTTTCCACTGTGTATGTGGGATTTTCCTATTTTCCAATGAAATATTAGTTTTATCATTTAAAGGAGTCCTAATTTCCTCATTCTCCATATAACCTTCTGTATCCCTACGGAATTTTTTGATTTTCTTTTCTCTAAGTTCTCTTGTTTCTTTGTTTAGTTTCCTGACTATTTCAATCTCAGCCTCTTTAAAATCTTCTAATTCTCTACATGGAGTCACTAATAGTTGCATTTTGGAAATTTCACCATTTAATGACTCAGCTACACTTCTACGCTCCTTAATAATTAAGTCCATTAATCTGAGAGAACATTGTTCTAAAATCATATTCCAATCATTCTTAAAATTCTCATTCATACTATTGAAGGATGATGGTTTGTTTATTTTTAACCCCTTGGGTACTATTTTCTTTGCTTGATATTTCTCTAGAGTGAGTATTTGCCAAAAAACAAACGATTCTCCTTCAACACTGCTGTTTCCAGCCTATGCAAAATGGAAGTCAAATCTTCATCACAAATATTGTTATCATTATCATCATCAAAGATACTGGAGAGAAGTTCCCTCCTATTATCTCTAAAAGTGAACATGGCTGCAGCAAGTATTCAACGAATGAGGAAGAAATACAATGAAAAAAGTATATTGAACAAATGCGCTGCCTAGACCAATGCAGCCTACTTGAAAACACACAGGAATCCTCACAAAATTCCAAAAGAAACAATGTTGTAAAAAGAGGTTATCAAGTGGGCGCAAAGGACCTACATGAAAACGTCCTTGGGATAGTGAATGTTCCAATAGTGCCACAATCTGTGTTCTTAGGTCCCCAGTCCACCGTATATTCAGTCAAGTGGTAATTTTCTTTATCTCAATGGAAAAAGATAGATCATAGTGCAGATCAAACTGAAAGGGACAACACGTTTTATTTAACACAGGACACTCACAATTTACACAAAAGGAAAAGCATGTAACCAATCAAATGGGATAGGTGGGGGTGTAGGCTTCTAACATCATCACGTTACCCTCCCAGAATGGCATTTAGGACACTACTGGTGGTTCCAGATAGCACACCAGTTTAGAGTAGCTTTGAAGTCAGAAGTCAAACAACATCCACGATCCACGGAAAACGCCACCAGCTTGACGCGTTTCGGACAGTACCTGTCCTTCCTCAGAAGTTTGGTGGCAAGTGGGCATTTACACAAATATATATTCTTCACATAATTAGATAATAGAGTCCATGTGTGTGGCATTCTCCCGCCATACAACAACGCCGAATGGCCGTTCGCGGCCAGAAGTCACGTGACCAGAACCGGAAGTGATCATGCATTCCAGCGTCAATACCGGAAGTTCGTCATGCGTTGGATGCTGTAAAACGATGGATTGGACATGGAAAATTCCACATTTTAGTTAAACAGAATCCTCCTGATCCATAAAGATAAATCCATGTCCATACAATATTACATAGAAGAAACAAACAAAGAACAATGTATGTCAATAGTATTCTCATGAATATAGAAGGTTAAGTTTAATCATACATTCATTATTATAATATGGAAGAGAAAAGAATTGATAAAAAAAATTATAATATATTAGATACATGTTAAAAAGGAGAACAAAATCTCTGCAATCTCTGAGGCCTACAGGAGTGAGAGTCTTTAAAAGGAAGATCCACTTCATCTCTGCTTTTGCTAACATACTTTCAATATCTTTATTTCTCCATGAAGAGGAGATCCCTTGTATGCCCCAGAAAGCCTTAATGGCAGCTGGATTGGAGTTGTGCATTTCTTTAAAATGTGCTGACACAGTGTGACTTTCAAGACCCTTTTTAATATTATAAGAGTGCTCTGACAGTCTCACTTTTAGGTTTCTACTGGTTTTCCCTATGTAAACCAAACCGCATTTACACTCTAAACCGTAAACCACATTTTTAGTATTACAGGTCAAGAATTCTTTAATCGGATATAACTTATCTTTAACACAGAATTCTTTTATCTTACTGGGTCCTTTCACTAATTTGCACATAGTGCACAGCCCGCACCTATGAAAACCAATTGTTCTAATACTGGTTCTTTTTACGTCATTAACCGAGCTTTTAACGAGTTTGTCTTTAAGGGATGGGGCACGTCTATATATAAAGGTTGGATTAATTGGAAGATTAGAGCCAAGAATTGGGTCCTGCCTCAATATTTTCCAATTTTTTCTAAACACTGCTTCAATTTCTTTATGGTGGGAATTATATTTACATTGGAAAATAGGAAAATCCCACATACACAGTGGAAAAAAGTAGAGAAAGAAAAAGAAAGGAAAAGAACTAACATCAGGACACCTTTTATTAGGGAGAACTGGAGATTTAACAGCAGGGAGGATATGATGAGAGATTCGAGACAATATGATGATAGATGGGGAGAAAGAGATGAGAGAAAGGATAGATATTTTACCCCTAGGAGGGTTTTCCCCACACATAGAAACAGATTCCAACCATTACAAAGAGATGAAGAGGTACACACCCATTTTTTAGATTGGGGACCCAGACCCATGAAAAGGAGATTTTAATCTATTCCGGCAGAAGAAAAAAGAAAAGAGGTTAGAGAGCAGGTGTTAAAAATAAAAATAAAAACAAAATTAAAAATACTGAAATAAGTCAAGATTCAGGTGGTACTAATCAGGATGTTTCCTCTATGAAAATCTTCAATTTAAGTAGAAGGACACTTACCAAAGATGAAGAAAATGTGTTAAAAAAAAGAGCTTAAAATATGCCCCCACTAGTAAGAGTGATCCCTTTGAATTCTATATAGATTTGGAGAAATTCACTCGCAAATTGACAATTAAGAAATTTTTCCTAAATAAGGATGGTGAGAAGGCATTGGAGACTGAAAGTGGAGTTCCCTCCACTATGGCCTTCAAGCCAAAATCCACGTTTTACCCTGCCCATTGTAAGGGAAGTTTCATAGATTGCTTTAGTAAGATAGTTAATGAAGAAGTAGAGAAAGTATTACAGAAAAATAATAGAAAATGTAATTTAACAAATAAAGAACGTCTTGCACTAAAATCTTTAAGAGATGATAGTGAATTGATTATAAAACCTGCGGATAAGGGTGGAGGTGTGGTCCTTATGGACAAATGGACTATATGGCTGAAATTGAGAAACAACTTTCCAGTGGAAACACTTATAAGAAATTGAAAAGTGACCCCACATTGAGAATCCAAAAGGATCTATCCACCCTTACAAAGGAAGCTGTTTCTAATGGTGCCCTTAGTCAATCAGAATCAGATTTTATTAATATTTTACATCCTTCGGTACCTACTATCTATGTCCTGCTGAAAGTCCATAAGGACCCCCTCCACCCACTAGGCAGACCAATTGTATCGGGCGTAAATAGCATTACGTCAAATTTATCTGCATTGGTAGATGCTTATCTACAACCACTTGTCAAAGAGACTAAAGCTTTTCTTAAAGATACAGGAGATGTACTACGTATTTTAGAAAATGTCATATGGCAGAAGTATTACTTTTTGGTCAGTGGAGATGTATCTACTCTTTATACCATCATTGACACTAACCTTGGTATTAAAGCAGTCTCTTATTTCTTAGAAAAATCTGTTTTACCTAATACCACAAAGGAATTTTTATTAAAGAGTATTAAATTCATTCTTACCAACAATTATTTTTACTACAATGGTACTTATTATATGCAAATGGTAGGTACTGCCATGGGCACCAGATTCGCACCCAGCTACGCCAATATGTTTATGGCATATTGGGAGGATATTACTGTATGGCATGGTGACCAGCTGGGTGCGGGTCTGGTGTCATGGAAACAATATATAGATGACCTACTTTTCATTTGGAAATGTACCCAAGATGATCTTACTAAGTTCTGTGAAACTCTGAATATGAATGATTTTAATATATTTATTACATTCACGTGCAGTAAGGAAGAATTATCTTTCCTTGACTTATGGATATATGTGAAGGATGGAAGTCTACAAACTAAGACATATAGAAAAATTACTGACTCCAATGGTTATATTGATAAACAGAGTCTCCACCATAGGAACTGGCTAGACGGTATACCATATGGCCAGTTCCTGAGGGTAAGACATAACTGCACTGAAGATACCGTTTGTGAGGAGCAAATGGAGGAAATGGAGTGTTTTTTAGAAAAGGGTTATGAGAAAGTACTTATAGAAAAGGCCAAAGGAAAGGCTCTTAACACAGAAAGACATAGTCTTTTAATAGAAAAAACGAAAGACAAGAAAAATGATAAGTTGAATTGGTCCTTCATAAGTTAATATAATTCCCACCATAAAGAAATTGAAGCAGTGTTTAGAAAAAATGGAAAATATTGAGGCAGGACCCAATTCTTTGCTCTAAACTTCCAATTAATCCAACCTTTATATATAGACGTGCCCCATCCCTTAAAGACAAACTCGTTAAAAGCTCGGTTGATGACGTAAAAAGAACCAGTATTAGAACAATTGGTTTTCATAGGTGCGGGCTGTGCACTATATGCAAATTAGTGAAAGGACCCAGTAAGATAAAATAATTCTGTGTTAAAGATAAGTTATATCCGATTAAAGAATTCTTGACCTTTAATACTAAAAATGTGGTTTACGGATTAGAGTGTAAATACGGTTTGGTTTACATAGGGAAAACCAGTAGAAACCTAAAAGTGAGACTGGCAGAGCACTCTTATAATATTAAAAAGGGTCTTGAAAGTCATACTGTGTCAGCACATTTTTAAAAAAATGCACAACTCCAATCCAGCTGCCATTAAGGCTTTCTGGGGCATACAAGGGATCTCCTCTTAATGGAGAAATAAAGATACTGAAAGTATGTTAGCAAAAGCAGAGATGAAGTGGATCTTCCTTTTAAAGACTCTCACTCCTAGAGGCCTCAATGGGGAGTTTGAACTAAAGTGGTTCCTCTAGTTTTTCTTAATATTTTAATATCTTATTCTGCCGTTTTTTTCATCATTTTTATTGTATTTTTATTGTGTATTTTATATTATGTATTTTTATTAGATCTTTGCAGAGATTTTGTTCTCCTTTTTAACATGTATCTAATATATTATTAATTTTTTTTATCAATTCTTTTCTCTTCCATATTATAATAATGAATGTATGATTAAGCTTAACCTTCTATATTTATGAGAATACTATTGACATACATTGTTCTTTGTATGTTTCTTCTATGTAATATTGTATGGACATGGATTTATCTTTATGGATCAGGAGGATTCTGTTTAACTTAAATGCGGAATTTTCCACGTCCAATCCATCGTTTTACAGCATGGAACGCATGACGAACTTCCGGTATTAACGCTGAAACGCATGATCACTTCCGGTTCCGGTCATGTGACTTCCGGCCGCGTACGGCCGTTCGGCGTTGTTGTGTGGCGGGAGAATGCCACACACATGGACTCTATTATCTAATTATGTGAGGATATATATTTGTGTAAATGCCCACTTGCCACCAAGCTTCTGAGGAAGGACAGGTACTATCCGAAACGTGTCAAGCTGGTGGCGTTTTCCGTGGATCGTGGATGTTGTTTGACTTCTGACTTCAAAGCTACTGTAAACTGGTGTGCTATCCGGAGCTGCCAGTGGTGTCCCAAATGCCATTCTGGGAGGGTAACGTGATGATGTTAGAAGCCTACACCCACCTATCCCATTTGATTGGTTACATGCTTTTCCTTTTGTGTAAATTGTGAGTGTCCTGTGTTAAATAAAACATGTTGTCCCTTTCAATTTGATCTGCACTATGATCTATCTTTTTCCATTGAGATAAAGAAAATTACCACTTGACTGAATATATGGTGGACTGGGGACCTAAGAACACAGATTGTGGAACATTCTATTGGAACATTCACTATCCCAAGGATGTTTTCATGTAAGTCCTTTGCGCCCACTTGATAACCTCTTTTTACAACATTGTTTCTTTTGGAATTTTGTGAGGATTCCTGTGTGTTGTCAAGTAGGCTGCATTGGTCTAGGCAGCGCATTTGTTCAATATACTTTTTTCCTGGGGCACACTGACACACACACACACACACAGACACACTGATTGTGCAGGCCAGGGAAGCTGGAAGCTACAGTATGCAGAGGGACAGACCTTCCCATATCTGTTGTAATAGCATCAGTCACAGGACAGGAGAACCAGACCATCATTGGCTGAAACTGGAGGCTGTGGCTGTGGACGTGAAGGGCAGGCCAGCGGGACGGTGGCCTGCGGCAGCAGTAGTGACCAGTCTATAAGAGCGGCGGGAGTTATAGCTGGTGATGCAGACATTAGAGCTTAGCTCCGTACGTGGCTGCATGCCACGTCTGATGGGGAGGCCTTCCCAGTCCAACACAGCTCTGCTTCTGCTGCCGCCCGCCGTCGTTGTCCAGGTCACACCTGCAATAATAAGTTATGATGCGTATTTTGCGATCACTGAGTGCAGTGTAAAAAAAACCCTTAAAATGCCAGTGGCCATTTTTGGTGGGGGTTTTTTTTACACTGCACTGTACAGAACTCCGCAGCCCCCAGCGCATCTCAATGCACTGCGGGAGCTGAGGCGGCTAGCGGCAACTGGGGCAGCATGGCTGGTTTCCGTGAGTGCTCCTGAGTGTCCATAGGTGCTTGGGCCAGGGAGCACCCACGAAATCGGCGCCTATGACCTCATCTATGTGAGCCAGAAAATTGTCCATTTCTAATGACATACATATGTATTTGCAGGGATTTCCCTGGATCAGTGTTAAATGGGGCTGTCCCGAGTCGATCCCTGGTCTAAGTGTAGTGTGAAAGGGAACATTCCTGGGTTGTGTCCCAGGATGCGTCCGGCTCTGTCAGTGTGAAAGGGGTATATTCTAGAGATGCGCAATGGGCACTTTTCGTGTTTTGTGTTTTGGTTTTGGTTCTAATTCCCGCTCGTGTCTTCGTTTTGGGTTGGTTTTGCCAAAACCACCCTTTCGTGTTTTGCTTTTGGTTTTGCATCTGGATGATTTTTTACAAAAGCATAAAAACAGCTAAAATCACAGAATTTGGGGGTCATTTTGATTCTACGGTATTATTGCCCTCAATAACATTAATTTCCACTCATTTCCAGTATATTCTGAACACCTCACACCTCACAATATTGTTTTTAGGCAAAAAGGTTGCACTGAGGTGGCTGTTTGACTAAGCTAAGTGACACAAGTGTGCGGCACAACCACCTGGCACATCTAGGAGTGGCACTGCAGTGGCAGACATGATGGCAGATTTAAAAACTAGGCCTTAAACAGCACATGATGCAAAGAAGAAAAAGAGGTGCAATGAGGTAGCTGGATGCCTAAGCTAAGCGACACAAGTGTGTGGCACAAACACCTGGTCCATCTAGCAGTGGCACTACAGTTGCAGACAGGATGGCACTTAAAAAAACTAAGCCCCAAACAGCACATCATACAAAGAAGTAAAAGAAGTGCAATGAGGTAGCTGTATGGCTAACCTAAGCGACACAAGTGTGCGGCACAAACATCGGACTGCATACTGAGCAAAAGGATTGCTAGGACTTTTATGTTTGTTTGCTTATTTTTAAGTTATGTACCTGTGTGACCAGGCCTAAACCTGTGTATGATATGCATAGTGTCTGATGTCAGTAAAAGATACTGTGTTTTACTGGAAGGCCTGCCTTATGGGTGCTTTTCTCCAGTACCTGTTTTACTGTACCAATTGATGCCCCACCCATTTGCTAGCTCCACCCACATCACCACTCACCTCTGCCTCGCCCACAATAGCACTGACCACCACTGTCACAACATAAAATAGATTTTCCATTATTGCTTACCTACAGTATTGTGGATTAGTCACTCTGCTACCTAAAATACTGTTAAATAATTTTCAGATGTATTTAAATAATCACTTATGTATTTTAATTAAAAACCTTTGCTCTGTATTAGAGATCAGCGGGTTCAGTTTTACTCGGATTTACTTGGTTCTCAAAATGTCATCTTATTGGCTCACGGATGTCATGTGTTTTCGAAAGCCAATAGAAAAAATCCGGATAAAACCGAACTGGCGTTAATTCTGGCGTTACATCCGAACCTGCTCACCTCTACTCTGTATAAATATTTTCTTAATTTTTATTTAGACATGAACATTATTGGAAGATATTATTTGTCAAAGGAGGTGTTTACATATAGAACCTGGATTTTACTCTAATCGGCAAACAAATTATCGAGATCTTTTTGTATCATACTTACAAAGTAGAGATGTGCAGCGGGCACTTTTCGTGTTTTGGTATTGGTTCTAATTCCCCGCTCATGTTTTGGTTTTGGCTTGGTTTTGCCAAAACCACCCTTTTGTGTTTTGGTTTTGGTTTTGGACCTGGACGATTTTTGAAAAAACATAAAAACAGCTAAAATCACAGAATTTGGGGATAATTTTGATCCTACGGTATTATTAACCTCAACAACATTCATTTCCAGTCTATTCTGAACACTGAACACCTCACAATATTGTTTTTAGGCCTAAAAGTTGCACCGAGGTCACTGTATGACTAAGCTAAGCGACACAAGTGTGCGGCACAAACACCTTGTCCATCTAGGAGTGGCACTGCAGTGGCAGACAGGATGGCAGATTTTAAAAAATAGGCCCCACACAGCACATCATGCAAAGAAGAAAAAGAGGTGCACCAAGGTTGCTGTATGACTAAGCTAAGCGACACAACCACCTGGCCCATCTAGTAGTGACATGCAGTGGCTGAATGTCGAAAGTGGCCCGCAATTTTTCAGTCCACTGAAAGCATCTCCTGCACGTCCCTGTGATTTTTCAACAATTCTGCAATTGGTGACTTATACGGGAGTACCCCAGTGCTAATACAGCAGTACCCCTGGACTTATACGGCAGTGTCAGACAGGATGGCACATTAAAAAACCATGCCCCAAACAGCACATGATGCAAAGATGAAAAGGAGGTGCACCAAGGTTGCTGTATGACTAAGCTAAGCGACACAAGTGTGCGGCACAAACACCAGGCCCATCTAGGAGTGGCACTGCAGTGGCAGACAGTAGGGCAGATATAAAAAAGGCCCCAAATAGCACATCATGCAAAGATGTAAAAGAGGCGCAATGAGGTAGCTGTATGAGTAAGCTAAGCGACACAAACAATTGGCCCATCTAGGAGTGGCATTGCAGTGTCAGACAGGAGGGCACTTAAAAAAAAAAGTACCCAAACAGCACATCATGCCAAGAAGTAAAAGAGGGCAATGAGGTAGCTGTATGTCTAAGCTAAGCGACACAAGTGTGCGGCACAAACACCTGGCCCATCTAAGGTTGGCACTGCAGTCCCACTGCATTAGTGTTGGATACTGGAAGCACGTCTAACACCAGCATTGTTGTTGTGGTCTCAGTAATCCGCTTTGCAACAGGGTATATATATATATATATATATATATATACGGCAGTATCACTGGACTGGACTTATACGCCAGTACCATTGTAATTATGCGGCAGGATCCATGGACATATACGGCAGTACTGCTGGACATATATGGCGGTATCAATGCACCTATACGGCAGTACTGCTGGACATATATGGCGGTATCAATGGACATATACGGCAGTATCACTGGACATATACGGCAGTATCACTGGACTGGATTTATATGCCAGTACCACTGTAATTATACGGCAGTATCAGTGGATTTATACGGCAGGATCACTGGAGTTATACGTCAGGATCACTGTAAATATACAGCAGGATCACTGGATTTTTACGGCAGTACCACTGGACATATACGGCAGTATCAATGGACATATACTGCAGGATCACTGGACATATACGGCAGTATCACTGGACTGGACTTATAAGCCAGTACCACTGTAATTATATGTCAGGATCACTGGACTTATACGCCAGTATCACGTGATTTATACCAGGGACGTGCAGTCAGGGGAGGCAGGGGAGGCAGTGCCTCCCCTGTCATTAGTGATTAAAATAATACAAAGTAGATACATAAGACACATATTCTGTGTCATATGTATCCTCTTTATATTATTATAATCATTGTAGTCCATTGTAATACGTTTGAGAGGCACTGACAGCTAGTGCCTCCCGTAGCCAGTGGGAACGGGACAAAGCGGGGGGCGGGGCCATGCGCTGGGCTGTAAAAGCCCATTACAAAAACAGTGGAAAGCGGCACTTATACAAGTGCCTCGCTGGCAGGGAAAGCACGCCCCTGCTAGAGAGGCACCAGTGATTGGACAGCGGATCTAGTGCTGGATCCGCTGGTCCAATCACATAGACGCGGCCCGGAGAAGCGGCTGCGGGACCCGTCAGGTACTGCTCCAGCTGCGGCGGCGCCGGGATGCCCAGGATGCGGCGCTGACTTAATTAACAGCGGCTCCCCCCTCCCTGCCTCCTTACTCACGGTGCAGACTAGTGCACCACTGTCCTTGCTGCCGCTGCCAGTCCGGCACCTGTCACACACAGGCAGAGCCGGAAGACACAGTGCAGCAGCAGCGGTAACATGGAGGAGGGGGGAGAGCGGAAGACAGGACTCAGGAGCGCACCAGCAGCGGTACAGGGAGGAGGAGAGCGGAACGCAGATCTGTGTCTACTGTGATCTGGGTACGTGGAGGAGTGTGTGCCACGCCCCCCCCCATCCCCCTACTAGCTAAAGTGTGTGGCATGTCCCCCCCTCCCCCTACTAACTAAAGTGTGTGAGTGTGTGCCATGTCCCCCCTCCCCCTATTAACTAAAGTGTGTGCCATGTCCCCCCCTCCCCCTATTAACTAAAGTGTATACCATGTCCCCCCTCCCCCTACTAACTAAAGTGTGTGGCATGTCCGTCCCCGCCTACTAACTAAAGTGTGTGAGTGTGTGCCATGTCCAACCTCCCCCTATTAACTAAAGTGCGTGGCATGTCCCCCCCTCCCCCTACTAACTAAAGTGTGTGAGTGTGTGCCATGTCCCCCCTCCCCCTATTTACTAAAGTGTGTGCCATGTCCCCCTCTCCCCCTATTAACTAAAGTGTGTACCATGTCCCCCCTCCCCCTACTAACTAAAGTGTGTGGCATGTCCCCCCCTCCCCCTACTAACTAAAGTGTGTGAGTGTGTGCCATGTCCCCCCTCCCCCTATTAACTAAAGTGCGTGGCATGTCCCCCCTCCCCCTCCTAGCTAAAGTGTGTGCCGTGTCCCCCCTCCCCCTCCTTGCTAAAGTGTGTGCCGTGTCCCCCCTCCCCCTCCTTGCTAAAGTGTGTGCCGTGCCCCTCCTCCCCCTCCTTGCTAAAGTGTGTGCCGTGTCCCCCCTCCCCCTCCTTGCTAAAGTGTGTGCCGTGTCCCCCCTCCCCCTCCTTGCTAAAGTGTGTGCCATGTCCCCCCTCCTAGCTAAAGTGTGTGTCATTTCCCCCCCTCCCCTTCCTAGCTGAAGTGTGTGTATGCCATGTCCCCCCCTCCAAGCTGAAGTGTGTGTATGCCATGTCCCCCCCCTCCAAGCTGAAGTGTGTGTATGCCATGTCCCCCCCCTCCAAGCTAAAGTGTGTGCCATGTCTCCCCCCTAATCCTCCAAGCTAAAGTGTGTGTGTCTCCTCTTATACCGTCCCAAGCCCCAGTATGTGTCACTATATCCCTTTCAGGCCCCTGTGTGTATATCACCATGTGCCCGCAAGACGGTGACAGCTCGACAGCCATTTGAGTGGAGTGGCGGCACACAGGACTGATCTGGAAGGAGACGCCCAGGCACATAAAGATGGGATCCAGACCCAGCCCACAGTCAAGAGCTTTGCCAGTGGTGAGTGAAAACCACACCATCAGCTCCAAATCCTGTCCCGCACAATCACTGATAGAGACCCACGTGTGACAGACTGAAGAAGTGAGGAGGCACTGCACATATCTGGTAAGTGACGGTTGGGGGGATTTAGAGCATTTGTTTATTCTAATCTATTTTTTAGGCCCCTTCCTCACCCTCCCTGTAACTCCCTCTTCAGTACTACTGCCCTTACCCTCCCTGTAACTCGCCCCTCATGAACTCCCTGTCAGCGTCCCTACCCTCACCCTTCCTCTAACTCCCTGTCAGCGTACATGCACTCACTCTCCCTATAACACCCCATGAGTGTCCATGCCCGCACCCTCCCGGTAACTCCCTCTCAGCATCCCTACCTTCACTTGCCCTCTAACTCCCCATCAGCGTCCCTGCCCTCACCCGCCCCGTCAGCTTTCCTGCCCTCACCCTCCCTGTATCTCCCCCTCAGGGTCCCTGCCCTCACCCTCCCCATCAGCTTTCCTGCCCTCACCCTCCCTGTATCTCCCCCTCAGCGTCCCTGCCCTCACCCTCCCCATCAGCATTCTTACCCTCACCCTCCTTGTATCTCACCCTCAGCATCCCTGCCTTTACCCTCCCTGTATCTCCCCCTCAGCATCCCTGCCCTTACTCTCCCTGTAACTCCCCCTCAGTGTCCCTGCCCTCACCCTCCCTGTAACTCCCCCTCAGCATCCCTGCCCTCACCATCCCTGTATCTCCCCCTCAGCATCCCTGCCCTCACCCTCCCGGTCAGCATTCCTGCCCTCACCCTCCCTGTATCTCCCCCTCAGCGTCCCTGCCCTCACCCTCCCGGTCAGCATTCCTGCCCTCACCCTCCCTGTATCTCCCCCTCAGCGTCCCTGCCCTCACCCTCCCCCTCAGCATCCCTGCCCTCACCCTCCCTGTATCTCTTCCTCAGCGTCCCTGCCCTCACCCTCCCTGTATCTCCCCCTCAGCGTCCCTGCCCTCACCCTCACCCTCCCTGTGACTCTCAAAG